>NW_004524694.1:1941954-1943678 GCF_000260255.1 Octodon degus | reverse complement strand
ATAAATAGAAATTAAACAGATAATAATTTCAAAGAAGCTCAAACTTCCACTTTTACTCCTACTGGATTTTATTCTGTAACAGTTGGAATCACATGCAACTTATCTATAGAAAATATCTATAGAAACTTATTCTATAGAAAATAAATTAAAATAGGAAAATGAAATTGTGTGTGTGTGTGTGTGTGTGTGTGTGTGTGTGTTAATGTGCATGTGGTAGTGGGGATTAGACCCAGGACACACAAATGATAGGCAAGCACTTTACCAGTAAACTAAATTCTCAGCTTTTTTTTATTTTGGAACAGGCTCTGGCTAAATTGACAGGCTGGCCTCAAATTTGAGGTCTTCATGCTTCAGCCTCCCAAGCAGCTGAGATTACAGGCATGTACTATGGCACCAGCTAACATGACTTCATAATTTTTATATTAACTGAAAATAACCACATTTGGCTGTGAAATTAGAGAAAAAAAGTATAAGCAATCTACTATGTTCCATTGGGCAGCCAACATGAAAATGTTCTGGGTTGCTCACTTAAAATACAAGTTTCTGGGTTCTACTTTAGATCTACTGAATCATCCCAAACTCTACAAGTAAGACCCAGAAGAGGTTTTCGTTGTACGTGTATCTGGGCACCTATTTGGCAGCGTATGTGCTGCCAACACGAGCACAAGTAGACATTTCAAAGAACTTCCTGGATGAAACACACGTGTTGACTTCTTTTAAAATGAAATACATAACCTTCATAGAAAAATTAGTCCTTACATACTGCAGAATTAAAAGCAAAATTCTTTTACATTTTTTCTTTTACATTTTATCTCAGAGAGGAATAAGCCCCTGGCATAAATCCCTCAGCGGAAGCATCCTACTTTATCTGTGAATCACTCTGTGAAATATACACAGTAGTCCACTCAGAATTAGCACATCGGAACACACACTGTGAGGACAAGTGAGTGGATGGAAAATAATCTCATTACCTCCACTTTTTTCACTTATATTTCTGATTTAAAATTTTACTAGCACTTTTCAGTAAGACCAGATAGCACTAATTCCTTCTGAAATAATAACTGAATTATTAATTAAGATAATTCAACAAATGGAAAACATTTATTTTCCAATTAGAGAGGTACCTTACAAAGGTGAGTTAAGACATAAAGAAGAACACCTTAAAGCCGATCGCAATCTACCTCCACCATGTCATGCTAAAACACAGAGACTATCAATGTTTTGTTACATTTCCTGCACAGGTTGGGGCTCCAGAGTAACAACTATGTGAAGGCAAAGGTGGACTATGGATTATACTGCTCTCATAGTGTAACATTACTTATTTAGTAAAGAAAACGTACTAGGGAAATTACTTATTGGATAATACTATAAACATATGTTAAAGGAATCTAAATATGCATTCGATACTCCATGGATTCCAAGAGATAGATTATCAGTGTGATTTTGGGTATTTTTTTTCAAAATTTTATTGATAAACAGATAGCAATGAGACAGTTTCAAATGAAATCGGAAGTACAGATTCAACAAATAACACACTGCATATATTCTTCTTGGTGGTTAATTGCTGTACAAGATGCGGACTTGAGATCCTGTTTACAAACACCATTAGAACAAATCATTCTATTCATTAAGAGAATGCAACTATATATGTATCCTAAGCACCTTGAATACACAGATACAAAATGGACATTCATCTGTATACCCTATTTTTTCTAAGTTCCGTT
>NW_004524694.1:1925070-1941016 GCF_000260255.1 Octodon degus | reverse complement strand
ACTATTACAAATTACCATCTGCAGTGCATAGCTTAGTTCACAGGTATCAGTATATGATTGTGAGTATTTTTGAGACAGGATCTCACTATGCACTTCAGACTGGGCTCTATTCATTTTATAGCCCAGGACAGCCTTGAATTTGTAGAGACTTTTCCTAGTTGTGCCTCCAAGTGCTAGAATTATAGGCCTATGCCACCATATCTGGCAAAGTATTTAGCATTTTAAAACAAATCTTTCAATGTATTATTTCACGTGCTGGAATGAAACACCTGATACCTAAAGTTAAAGGCAAAAATGTTGATTTTGATTCAAGTTTATAGAGGTTTCAGTCATACTCAAATACATTTAAGAAAAAAAATTAACTGTCCATCAATAATTTGTATAGAAGAAAAATATCCTTCAAAAATATAGGCAAAAGAAAGATATCCTCTGATATATAAAGGGTGAGAGAAAAATCACTACTATATATCTGCCTTGTAAGAAAAAATAAACTGTCTTTCAAGTGATCTACTGGATGAAAAACAGACCAGACATGACTAATGTGAATTGTAAGACTATTAAAATAGTATTTCTTGTCTTAAGTTCTTTAAATATTCCATTATACAAAACAATAATTGTACCTTGCTTGTTGGATTATGATACATGTAAATGTAATGCATCCTTCAACACAAAAGGGTAAGGAATAGCTAAATAATACAACACATTTTTTTGTAATTTACCATAATTGACAGAATGTATTTAAGGTAGAATATGCTAAATGCATATGCACAATATAATTATCAGAATCACCCACATTATATATTATTAAAAAAATCTATTAGTAAAATGAAATGGTATATCAAAGTACAGATTTAAAACAATGCAGTAAAGGAGGAACAGATAGTAAGTAGCAAATTACCAATTACATTTCACATATAACTATTATTACATTACATTAAAATGTTTTACACACTCAATTTAAAAATCAGATTGTTGGACTGTGTAAAAAGCAAGAAGTTAAGTTTTCTAAAAAAAAAAAACAAAACAAAAAACAAACAATGCTATTCTAAAACAGAACTGAGTTTAAAGGAAAAGGCAAGGGGCTGGAAAGATGGCTCAGTGGAATAAGTGCTTCCATGGCAAGCACAAGGCTCTGAGTTCAATCCCCGGTTCCGCAAAAATAAATAAATAAATAAATAAATAAATAAATAACTAGAAAAGCAGGAAAAAAATACCAGTACAACTATAACAATAAGAAAGCTGGAGTAGCTATCATCAGAAAAGATAGGGTGCATTTAGGGTGGTACAGCTACAGACTTGAGTAACTAGAGTAGATACCAGGCTTAAGACAAAAAGTATTCATCAGATAAAGAACTCCATATAATGATAATAGGGCCAATATTTTCAAGACATAAATACTATAGATGTACTTACATCTAACAAGAAAATTTCTAAATACATGAAACAAAAATGATAGAATGTAAAGAAAAAACTAGAAAACAAAAACCAATACTTGTCATTCTTAATATGTTACACTCAATAACTAATGCAATCACTAGGAAAAAACTCAGAAGGTCCATAGAAGAGTTGATTAATACTATCAACACAATAAAGAAGAAATAAAAAATCTTAACTGATCTAAAACAAAAAAATTTGATTAATAACCTAAATACTACTCAAGAAAACAAAACATACACCAATACCACATAGTTTCACTGACACTTTAAAGAAATGATGTCACTTCTTTATAAATTTTTCTAAAAACAGAGGAAAAAAGGTTTTCTAATTTCTCTTTTGAGAACAGAATTATTTGGCTATTAAAAACAAAGTCCATATGAGAAAATGACATACAAAAATCTTTTAATGAACATAGACATAAAAATATATTTTTAAAATAAAATAATGTATCTAGCACTATAGGAAAAGTAGAGCACACTACAGCTAAATGGGATACAGCCCAGAAATACAAGGTTTCTTTAGCTGACAATTTAACTAATAATGTAAAATTGGTTAATATAATGTACAAAGTCAATAACATAAACTACTTGATCGTCTCAGGCAACCCAAAAGCAATTAACTCATGATAAAAAGTATCAAACTATGAGTATACACACAATAGATCTTTTTAACCTGATGCAGAACATTTATGAAAAATAATTTGTATACTTCTTTTCTAGGAGACACAGTTTCATGATGTTGCCCAAGCTGATCCCAAACCTCTGGGTTCAAATGATCCTCTTGCCTCAGAAGTACTTAGCTTGTAGTTTTGATCATCACTGATTCCCTAGGATCCATGTGTAAATGATTGGTCCTCAGTGTGGTTCTATTGTGAAATAACAGAAACATTAAGAAGTGGGGCCCAATAGGAATTTGTTAGGTCACTGGGCTGATGCCCTTGAAGGGGACTGTGAAACCCTGGTCACTTCCTCTTTTCAATTTTATCTCATACTGATTTTGAGGTAAATGGTTATGCTTCACTATGTGTTTCTGTCTGCCATGACATATCACAGCCCTTACCACAAATCCAAAGCAACAAGACTAATGGGTGTTGTATTGAAACTTCCAAACCTATGAGTCTAAAATTTTCTTTTTGTAAGTTGATCATCTCAGGCATTCATCATATTAATAAAAAATTAACACAGAGCTAGTTTTAAAATTTAAAATGAATTTTCTTCTAGGATTATACTCAAGGTAGCAGGTCTACTTTCAACAGTTCTATTCAACACTGCACAAGAGATTTAGCCAATGCATTAAGAAAAATTCATACCATTATAACTATAACAATAAGAAACCTTGAGTAGCTGTCATGAGAAGAGATAGAGTATGTTCAGGATGGTATGGCCACAGTCTGAAGTAAAACAAAACAAAAAATGCCTCCACATGTGAAAGAAGGAATTGAACTTTCTTTATTGTCATGTGACATGATTTAGAATACAAAATTCCCAAAAATTCAAAATAAATACTACAACTATCAAAGAAATTCAACAAGGTTTCAAGAGACAAAATAAACACACATTTAAACGTGCATTTTTATATTAACAATAAAGAATACAAAAATGAATGCAATAAAAGAATCCCACCAGGATAGCATCAAACAAAAAGGGATAAATTAAACAAATGAATTGTAAGACTTGTACACTGGAATTCACAAGATATTGGTAAATAAAGCCTATATAGATGAAAGGACATTTTACAGGCAAAGATTGAAATACATACTTCGTCTAGGTTTCAAATTTTCCCAGGGGCCGGGGAGATGGCTCAGTGGAATAAGCGCTTTCATGACAAGCGCAAAGGCCTGAGCTCAATCCCCCGTTCCACCAAAAAACAAAAGACATAAAAATGTATATTTTGGGGCCAGAGAGATGGCTCAGTGGAATAAGCACTTCCCTGGCAAGTGCAAAGGCCTGAGTTCAATCCCCGGTTCCGCAAAAAAAAAAAAAAAAAATTTCCCCATACTGACCTCCAAATTCAATTCAGTCCCTACAAAATCCTAACAATATTTTTTCTATAGAAAATGGTAAGTGAATGTTAATATTCCTATAAAATTATGAAGGATATAAAATAAACACAGTACTTTTAAAAAACATAGTTTTATAATGCCTATAATCTAATTTAAAGTCCATCTGTGACATCTCAGTGATCAGAACCATGTGGTATTAACACTAGAAGAGGCATAAAAAATAAACAGATTAAAACTAGGAGTCTAGGGAAAAAATGTAGTTATAGTCAATTGACTTTCCAAAACAAAAAAAAAGGTACCAACACAAGTGGGAAAGGATAGTTTTTTCAAAAAATAATAATGTGAAAATTGGATATTCACATGACTGGATTGGCACAACCAATTTTATCATATCTCCACAAAAGTACATGTATCCAAGAGTATGATGGCATCATTTACAATGCAAGTGTGCATCATCAGATGGTAACTAATGAACAATAAAATTAATTTAAGCCTTTACTCATACACCATACATAAAAGTTACCTCAAAGTATATCACAGATCCAAATAGAAAGAAAGACGACATTAAAATACTGATTCATAAAATACATTTTATAAAACTGACTTCACCATATTTAAGATTTTTATCAAAACTAACAAGAAAACAAGAAGAAAGGCTATACACTAGGAAAAAAATAATATATGAAAAATTTTATGTCTAAAATAACTAAAGGATTCTTACAACCCTCAAAACACAATGATTTAAAACTAGACAAACGATTTCAATACACATTTTACTAAAGAGATAGAGAAGTCATTATTAAATATATAAATCACCCAACATTATTACTCATTATAAATATGCAAGTTGACACCACAATGAGAAACTATTACATATGTTTGAGATAGCCTATAATATCAAGTGTTGGTAATGATCAGCAGAATGTAAAACTCAGCAAGCAGGGATTGGATCCCCGGTGGCACAGGCCTGTAATACCAGCATGGGGGCATGGGGGTGGGGACCTGAAAACAGGAGGATCATTACCAGTCTGAGCTGGTATAGTGAGGCCCTGTACCAAATATATTTTTAAAAAGAAAGAATACAAAAATTCAAATATTAACAACAGGATATAAACCATTAGGAAAGCATTTGGTATTTTTGTGAAATATTCAACATAAGTGTACCACACCATTCAATGATTTCACATGAAAGACTGCAAGATCAACTGTATCATTTCTCCACACAAATACATGTATCCAAGAGGATATAACACTTTCACAACACAAGTGCTAACTAATAAAAATCTAGTATAATGTCATGCCCCCTCAACTAGTATAAAGGAACCACTTGCTAAACCATATATTAAGGGAGAACATTCAGAGAACAATGCCAGTTGAAAAAGCTATGTATCTTACAATTCCAGTACATTATAATGCATAGAAAAAGCAATTTAGTGAGAACTGAAAGCAGAGTGATAGCCTGGGTCTGAAAGTAGTAGGTATAGGAAGTAACTACAAATGATAATGGAACTCTCTAAAGAGAAATAATGGTGAATTTGTATTGTCCTTACGTTGCACATCTTTGTAAAATTACTCAGAATCACTGAATTTCACATATATGCCACATTAATGTTATAAATTACACTACGATTTTTAAAAAAAGAGTGACAATAGCAGAAAAGTAAACAGCCAACTCAGCTTTTGATTCCTTTTTCTAGCACATTTCCCCATTTCAGACCACTTCTAATGCTCACTCACTAACCTCAGTGGTCATTAGACCCTTATCTCTTAAGATAACATGACTAGGTTGTTTCCTTGTGATCTGAAAAACAACTTACAAAACAGAGATAGCCCATATTGTTAGACAATATGACATAATTTATGCAAACTTTTTAAATAATCTTCTTTACCATTGAAATGAATTTTCAAAAAAATGTATTTGGTTGTTACAGGGTCTCACTACGCAGCTTGGACTCATAGTGATCCTTCTGTCTTCAGCCTCCCCAGGGCTAGAATTACAGGCTTACACCACAACACCAGGACTCTGTGGCTAGTTCAGCCCACTCTGTAAGCGTGGCTGGTGTGGCATGGCATGTTGTGTCAGGGTTGAACCACAGACCCTTTGTTTCCCTAAGCTTGTCTAAGCAAATGCTTCAGTCCACTGAGCATCTTGCCAGCCCTGAAATGAATTTTTTAAAAGAAATGCTATTTTAAGATAGAAATAAATTTTGAAATGTTAAACGTACATGGAGGACTCACAAAAAAATTTGAAAATCAAAAAGTAACAAACATCCAGTGCTGAAAATTCTGTCAATTAGTACTACCACATTGTACATAATAAATAGCATTTTACATAAGAATTAAATATGCACATGAACCTATGTATTCATCATATAACACTCTCTTGACAAAAATTACTCAAAATGGATCACTACATGCCAACCTATAAAATTTCTGAAACATAACAGAAGTCTAGACAACTGTTGATGACTTTTTAAGACATGACACCAAAATTGCTTATAATCCATAAATAAAGGGCTGATAAGTTACCCTTCATTAATATCAGAATTATCTGTATATGAAATCTGTCAAGAAATTGAAAAGAAAAACCACAAACAGAAACTATTTGTAAAAGCCTTCTACAAACATTACTGCATGAGGCTTTGGGGGAACAAACATTTCAAATTTACCATTGAGAACTAAAAATCTTAACATACACTTCACCAAACTGAAGTGTACACAGATGGACAAAAAGCACATGAAAAGATACTGCATATCATATATCATCAGGAAAATGAAAATTAAAACAAAGTATTATCACATAATGATTACAAAAGCCAAAACAATGACAATACTAATTGCTGGACAGACAGTGGAACAAGAGAAAAACTCACTTTCCTAGTGGTCATACAAAATTGTACAGCTACTTTGAAGACAGCCTGGTAGTTTCTTAGAAAACTAAATGAACTCTTAGTGTATGATCCAGCAATTGCATCCAAACGAGTTAGAAACTGAGGTTCAGGGGCTGGGGAGATAGCTCAGTAGAATAAGTGTTTGCCTGGCAAGCGTAAGGTCCTGAGTTCAATCCCTGGTACCCACCCCCCAAAAAAAAAAGAAAAGAAAGAAAGAAATTCAGGTTCACACAATAAGCTCTACATTGGTGTTTATGGCAATTTGGCTCATAAATGTCCAAACATGGAAGTAATCAAAGTATCTCTCAGCAGGTAACTAGATAAACTGCTGTACATCTAGGCAACAAAATATTACTCAGTATTCAAAAGAAAACAGCTACTAGGTCATGAAAAGATACAAAACAAACATAAAAGTTAGATTTCATTTTATTTTAATAAATCAAAGAAATAAATGTGAAAAGCTACATGCAGCATTATTCCAACTATATGACATCTAGAACAGGTAAAGCTGTGGAGACACCAAAAACATCACTATGTGCTAGAACAGGGAATGGAGAAAAGGGCAAAAAAGGGCACAAAGAATTTCAAGGCAATGAAAATACTATGTATGACAAATAATGGTGGAACTGTATCCCTGTTACAGTTTGAGACTAGTAGTTCCCCTAAAGCCTCATGCATTCAGGAGGTGGCTTCTGGAGTTTGTAATTGATTCTTAATCCAATCCTGGGATTATGAATGTGAGTGCCCTGGGGCAGATACTCTGCATTACAATGTAAGGAGGGGCGAGAGGCTACACTAGCTGCCTGAGCTGCTGCCACTCATTTTGCTCTCTGCTCTTTACCACGACCATGAACAGCAGCTCTCTGCTGTGTGCCACTCTGCCTTGGAGCCAGCTGAGTATGGACTGAAACCTCCATTAAATGTGAGCTAAACAAACCTTTCCTTCCTTCATTTTGGATGTTGGGTATTTGTCTCAGAAATGAGAGAAGAGTAACTGAGACAATCATTAATTGTTTGTCTAAGCACACAGAATATATATGAAGAGTGAGCCCTCATGTATATTACATTGTTTGTGTGTGTATACAGACTCTTCCGTTATACTCAATGTATCATTTCTGAGATAATGCTGATAATGGAGAAATTATGCATGAGTAAGGGCAGGATATATATAGGATATCTCTGTATCCTCTAGTTGATTTTACTGTAATCCTAGGGTACTCTAAAAATGAATCATTTTAAAAGGCAGGCAGACCTGTTGGTAAATAGCTCATGAAGCTGGTTGCATTGACCTATTAACAGGAAAGTAACATCTGTATTAATTATATTAATTACATTGAGGTACTTCAAAAGTTAGATTTCATTTGTAATATATTCCCCCCAGGGGGCATTTATTTAAAAACATTATCATTATTAGAAACAAATCTGATTTCCTTCTAGAGCTTCTTGTTTTCTCAGAAAGAATCTTATTTACATATGTGGCTTAAGGATTAAAGGCAAACCTAGTAAAACTGAGAGACCACACTGTACTATATGACAACATCATTTTTTCAGAACATATGGAAATTAAGATTACGAAGCTGTAATTTTAAAAAACCTAAAATGAAATAATACATAAACTATTAAGGTGAACAAGCCATTACACGGAAAATAGCCTTCATGTTTTTCATAGATGCTGAATAATTTTCACATCAGTTTCTAGTAAAACTAAATCCAACAACATCAAAGTTTTAATATATAAGTGATCTCAATATTCCATTTCTGTCAAAATATTTTATTAAAGTCACAGGCAACTTTTTCAAAGAAGAAAAAACAAACCTCTGCTAGGCATACTCTAGAAACCCATCTGCTCAGAGGTGTTGGCTAGATGTTGCAAATTACATCTGCAAGGCTCACTGCAAGTGCTCCCTAATGAAACTCAGGATGTTGACTTTGACCCAAACACCCTATATAGACTGGATGTGGCTATAAAAGAGATCATCTCTCTCTTTTCATGGCAATTGAAATCAGATGACACATTTCAACAAACAGTACTTCATTTTGAACTTCAGACATTTAAGTATAGAAAAAGCTTTAAATCTAATATGGGGAACTACTATAATTCTATTAACTGTTTCTGTAATGCTTTTTAAAATTTATTTTTTGTTTCTTAAATCACCAGGAATTCTTTTTCAACTCTATACAGGCATTAAAACACGTTTAGACAATATTTATGAATTTTAAATAATTTTTCTTACAATAAAAAATGTTGTGTACAATTATTTATGAAGAATAGCTGGAAAACTTTATCTTGCCTACAATGACATAGAGAATTCCTCTTGCACCCATGTTTTACACTAGATTAAGGGGAAAGAACCATGACAGGTAATACCTCTGTTCTCTTTGTCCTAATAATCAGATCCTGAACAAAAATAATTAAATTTGGGATGACAGTGATAAAAATGGTAAGTGAGGTGCAATGAAACCACAGAATTAGAAGGCCTTATAAATATAGTATCTCAAAGCATTAAAAAAAAAAAAAAAAGGAAGCTTGAGAGATTTGGAGGAAAAAAGCCAGGTTATAACATTCATGGTGACAGAACAGTGTCATGCTAGTCCAATGAACACCATAACAAAGGAACAATACCAGAACAGCTAACAGAGGTAGAGACGAGTAACCACATACAATGGGGAGAACCACAGTAATTAAGGGAAAGGCTCAACTAATTTATAAACACCAATTTTATTGGTCATGTAAAGACTTTAACACTTATCCTTAACTGATGGAAAGTCATAAATGAGATTTCGGTCATCAAAAAAGCATGACAAAGGGAGAAAAATTTGAAATTATTTGATTAGAAGATAAAAATGGAGTTGAAGGATCAGAGAAAAAAAATCCTTTGTAGCACAAATGTTAAAATATGAAAATGTCTGGGAAACTCATACATACTTAAAAAATGTTTGATATAAAATCATCAGTACTAGTCTTCCCTCTCTATAGCAGGACATCAAGATTTGGTACACTGAGTAATTTTTTTTTTTTTTTTTTGTAGAACCAGAGATTGAACTCAGGCCCTTGTGCTTGAAAGGCAAGTGTTTATTCTGCTGAGCTATCTCCCCAGCCCACCAATTTTTTTCTTTAATGCTTTTATATGAGTGAACTGAAAGAACAGTTCTATGTCAATTACAGAATCAGGTTCCATATAGCACACCAGGAACACTGGGGTATTCCAGGAAAAATACAGTTCCAGGGATTCCAATTTCACAAGAAATTATAAAGCTGATGCTAAAAAATGGAAATGCTAGTTGGATGTGAATAACCATTAGAGCTTTTATTGAGCACTTACCATGTGACAAATGTTATTTCAAGTACTCATATTATCTCATTTAATCTGTATAGCATTTTGCAAAAGATACCAAGCTAAATGAAATAAACAGAATCAAACTGGAATGAATAAGATGGAATGGTTCCCCATAGAGGCTTTCGAAGTATCAGAGAGCAGGCAGTATATCTGTCTTGCTAAAATCTGTGTCCTCCATGTCTGCTACATTGTACAGACAAATATTTCTGTTACACAGCAGGTAATAGACATTTGTTGAATGAAAGGCACAGATACGGAAAAAGGTGAGAAGATAAAAAAGAAAGAGGGTAGGGACCAAAGGAATAGAGACAGAAAAGATGGGTGGAGGAAATATTAGTCTAGGTCAGTGGTGGTGAACCTTTTAGAGGTTATATGATACAACAACCTCCTGCAGCACACAGCCAAAGATTCACCACTGGTCTGTGTTTAGGATTAAAGGAAAAAGAGATAATGTTAAAATGCTATTTCAAGTAACTGTCTCTCAAAATGAAGACCATGTTGCAAGAATTACTGGAATTAAATTTTAAGATGTTTTAAGATATTGAGAAAGTTTTAAGGTAAGAATTAAAAGTTCTCATTTTATTATACTTATTCTGATTGCATTAATGACAATGCTGAGCAATTTTTGAACAATTTTTAAATGACTGAATTCTGTGTCTTATTTTCTGTTTAAACCAAACAAATATATACTTTATGCCAAATATTTTGACCAAAATAAGGAATTTGAAATATACAACATTACTTATTCAGGAAACAATTGTTTGTGGCTCCCTCCATTAGGAATCTAAACAGCTAGTTTCACAGAACTACTATTTTACTAGGAATTTAGAAATCCAAAACCATTATTCAGTGATGTAAAATATAAAGAGAAAAGTAATTTCTCAGGAATTATAAAGCTAACCCAAAAAAGACAAAGATATGAAAGATTTTATTGAATATAAAATTTTCTAAACTCAGTCAAAAGTGGGATTTAATAATGAAAATTTTAACCAACTTGTAAAGTTGTTGTCTACAGTAGAATATACACGTGTTCCACTTAAATTGTCCTGACTTCATTCCTACTGCTTTAAAAGTTAAGAATATAGCTAATTAGGGGGCCAGGGAGATGGCTCAGTGGAATAAGCACTTGCCTGGCAAGCATATAGCTAATCTACCTATGTCTTTTTTTATTCTAATACCCTTTTCTCAAATAATGTATGGTTTAAGCAGAATACCTTGCTCAAATTAAAAGCAAAATGAAAAAAATTCTAATGATTTATTGTATGAGTCTTTTTTTAAAAAAAAAATAATCCTCAAGCTACCTGCATTTGATTTGCATTTATATCATTTTCTGGAAATATGGTATCAAGGAAAGCCACTAACCCTAACCTGTCAAATTTCTTTTACTTTATAGTATTTACTAAGCCTCTGTCTTAAATATATAAATTATTTAATATCATGTCTTATCGGAAGACTGTCTTCTAGTGTTTCCTCTGCTTATCTTTCATTTGCAATTTCTACAACTGATTCTTTCTTCTCATGCTACAAATTACACAGCTCCCTCCTTGATATATATGTAGATAACATTTAACTTGTCATTACATAACTGATTTCATATCATCTCATCTTTTTCATGGTTTTCCTTGGTACCATACTGTATCTCTACCACTAACTCCTGTTTTGAGCTCTGTATCTGAGTACATTCAACAGCTCATTTAGATCTATTTACCCGAATGTCATAGTACCAATATATTCATCAAACTAAATTCATCCATCCCACCTTGCAATACAAACTGAACTTCTTCCTTTATATCTAATCATAATACAGGTATTAACTATAAAGGTCTATGAAGAAATTCAAGACTAAGAAGTATAAAGATATTCTTCTCCTTTACTATTCACAACTACTCCAGTTACTAAGATTAGAAGTCTTTTTGTGATACAATTAAATAGAAAGCAAGAACTAAAAGATTAAACAATGGAGAGCAAGGAGAAAAGTTAGGAAATAAGGCAAGGGCAAAACCATACATTTATATAAATAAGCTGGTTAAGGCAAGGGTCCTAAGAATCTTCATCAAGTTCTTGAAAACAGCAGTTAATGGGCAGAATCCTCACCCTTACTAACAATGTATGCTGATATCTGAGAACTTAGGAACTGCACTGAGGAACTGCATGTTAGCAATGTGTAACACTAAAACCATGCTTGAAATACCCATCATTTTGGTCTTCTAAATGTGTACTGCTTCTATTGTCATATCGATTATTCCTATCATCTGTTTAAAGTAAATGTTTGTAAAAAAAAATGGTAATAAAACAAAATAAGGGACAAGAAATAAAATAAATAAATAAATAAATAAATAAAAATAAAAACCATTTAAATATTCCTCTGCTCCATCCATATCTCTATACATATCACCAGGGTACTGGTTCCAACATTCATGTTTCTTCTAAACTATTTCAGGAAAATTATATAATATCTAACTAATTTACTTATTCTAATCTTAAGAAATTTTTAAAATTAAAGCCATAATGAAAATGAGACTATAATAATGAGTGAATTTGGAGAAAAGAATTAAAATGTTTTAAGATTTATGTATTGCTCAGGAAGAGGGTAGACAGACATGTCCTATATTTTAACAATTTAATTATGTATATTAATATTTGTAGAATCAGTTAAATTTGAAAAAAATATTAATTTCTAAGATCAAAATATCTTTTGATATAGAAAAGGAAAATGGAATTGAAATATAATGAAATTAAAAATAAAAGATATATAGACAAGAAAGTAAAAAGACAATCCATAGAATTGGAGAAAATACCATAAATCTGTATTTGAAAATAAATTAGAATCCAGTCTATATGAAGAATTGTTACAACTCAACTTTACAAAGGGAGTACTGCAACTAAAATGTGGGTGAAAGAATTGAATAGAAGAAAATAATCAATGTCTAATTAGTTTTGACTCCTTTTTTCAATTATTTGTCCTTTTTTACTTCTTCATTTCCTTCATTATTTTTTTGATTTTCTTTTTGTTTTATAAATGTATTTGTTACAGGGTCTCAATACACCTTTTGGGCTCCTAGCAATCCTCGTTTCCATCCTCCCCAGGGTTGGGATTACATGCATGGACCAACATGCCTGGTCTAAGTGGCTGGCAAGGCATATAGTGCCGGGATTGAACCAGTCCCTGCACTTGCCTAAGCAGGTGCTTAGTCTACTGAGCTTTCTCACTAGCCCTTCACTTCTTAATTTCTTTTTTCTTCTTCCAATTTTGTATGCATGTATCTGGTAATATGAACAACTAGCTGGAAGACAATGCTATGTATTACAACAAATACTGTGAAATTCATACTATTTTGTTTAGTGAAATCACATATCACTTGTGATTTTTCTGTTTTAATGCTATTTTGTATTCTCTCTGAAAAATAATTTTAAAAAAAAAAGTAGAAGGGGGGCCGGGGAGATGGCTCAGTGGAGTAAGTGCTTCCCTGGCAAGCATAAGGGCCTGAGTTCAATCCCTGGTCTCCCCCACTAAAAAATAAGTAGATATACTAATGGCTAATAGATACATAAAAAGATGCTCAACAACAATAATCATTAGAGAAATAAACATCAAAACTACAATGAGATATTACTTCATACTCTCAAGAATGGCTGGAAAAATACAAAACAGACAATAAAAAAGGGAAACAAGATAGTGGAGAAATTAGAAGCTCCACACATTGTTTATAAAATGTTATAGACACTTTGAACAACATAAGCAATTCTTCAAAAGCTTAAACATAAGAATAATCACATGACCCAACAATTCTACTCAAGGATACATACCTAATAAAAATTAAAATGTATTCAAGTAAAAATAAATTTTAAAAGTTTACACTAGAATTTTTTCATGAAAGCCAAAAAGTGGAAATAATCCAAATATTCTTCAACTCTTAAATGTGCAATGAGAATGTGGTATTTATCCATACAATGGAGTATTAGTCACACATAAAAAGAATGAAGTTTGCTATCAACATGAGTCGGTCCTAAAATACCATGAACTATGAAAAAACTAGTCACAAAGATCAGATATAGTATGATTCCATTTATATGAAATGTCTGAAATAGACAAATTCAGAGAGACAGGATGTAGACCAGGGTCTGAAGAGAAAAAGAATCTGAAGTGACTTATTTTCAGTACCAAAGATTGAATGCAGGACCTTGCACTGGCCAGCAGTTGCTTATGCCACTGAGCTATCACTTTAATAGTGTAGTATTTATTTTTTGTAAATGAAACTGTTCTAAAATTTTATAGTGACATTATTTGCTTAAGTTTTTGAGCATATTAAGAATCACTTAATTGAATGCTTAAAAAAGAACAAATTTATATGACATATAAACTGTATCTCAAAAAGCTATTATATGATCTGTAGTGAGTTTTGGTTAAAAATATGAAAACAAAACACTTCAATATTAAAAATTATTTAGAACTGGAATAAAATAGGGAGCAGTCACCAACACATCTTTAAGACACTATGGAATTGGTATTGTAACAAAGAATTTCTAATAACTGAAGTTCATAGTAACTAACAAAAATGTGCACATGCTAGAGAAATAATCCCTGTATCAAAACAAAGATTATTTACATAAGACCAGTTTTTAAAAAGTTTCCTTTAACCCTTAAAATTCCATATAATGGGGCCATGCAGATAGTTCAGTGGCATCAGTGCCTGCCTAGCAAATACAGTGTTCTGAGTTTGATCCCTGATAGTGAAAAAAAATCTATATAATGATAAAGATGCTCATATTATTAAGGAATAACAGCCCTGATGCACTGCTTACATCTGTTAAGAAAACTGTATCTCAAAGGATATTTCTGTACAGAGCAAAAGAAAAGGAAATCAGCATCAAAGTTGGAGCCAAAATTTTACTGGCTTTACGTCTGTCAGTGACAGGCAGTATGTACAGTAATCTGAATGATAGCAGGATGCATATACTTACATGCTAATAATATGAACAAGGTGGTGACCCATTTAGCACTATCAAAAATTTGAGTCTTGTTATTAAAATATAGATTCACATTATTTACTCTGTGACTCAAAACTTTTCCAGATTCACATAATGTCTGAAATTAATGTGTCAAGGTTCAAACACATAAGAATTTACAACATAAGACATTGCAATATAAGAAATCAACTATGGACTGGAAAAAAACTCATGGCTCTAATAATCATTAAATTATTTTGTGTAAATACATCAGAAATCGAAAATACATTATATATGAGATAAATAACACATTTATTCCATTTTTACATAAATTAATTTATAGCTCAAGTGATTTCAATTAAGTTCAACGTTATTACTCTTTATTCCACCTAATGTAAACATCTACAGGCAAGTTTCTTCCCAAGATAACTTTCCTTTGTTTACACGTGATTATACCATGTTGCATATGACCTTTTATACACAACTTACACTTACATATATGAATTTATGGCTAGTTAAAAGGTATGAATAGCAGTAAAATGGTACAAATTTATTTCCTTGGGCCATGAAGTTAAGTCAATAATAAGACTAATGTACATGAATGTGAGTACAATTTTTAAAACCCCAAAAATATGAACTATTAGTCATAAGAAAAATTTTGGTTAATGTACCTTCTTCAAGAATGGGTCGTGGGATGACAAACGGGATTTCTTGCAGAGGTTCCATGTACTTGTGACCAGCACTAATAATCTTTATTTGAGGTAAACAGAGAACAAGTGTTCCTGGCATGCTGGTTTGTCCATGGTACCAACTTCTTACTGTTCCAGCAATGTCACCAGATACAATTGTACTTGGGGAAGGCAGACTATCATTCGGAATGAATACACAACAAGACTGTACATCCAGCTAGAAAAGAAAAGGACAATTATAATAAGGGGACACACTAGACATGCTATTGAGTATATATCTTCATCAGAATGAACAGACAAAGCAAAAAATAAAAACATGTCCTATGTATAGCTTTGAGTTATTTTTACTAAAAGAAAGAACAAATACTTGAAAATATGTTTTTCATGCTATAAATTTGATCAAAAGCACTCAGCGATGAAAGATGAAAATTTCCCTGCCTTTTACAGTTCTTTCTAGAAAACACCTGAGTTAGATAATGCACAGCCAAAAAAAGGTGGGAAAATTCTCCTCCTTTTGTAATTCAGTATTTTTTCATACCAACCAAACAGAGCCTTAAAACTGTTCTTACTTTTTACAAAAAGTAAAACTATTTCTATATGACTTTGGCCCTTAGATTTCTTTTTTTTTTTAATTTTTTTTTT
>NW_004524694.1:1918350-1924645 GCF_000260255.1 Octodon degus | reverse complement strand
CTATTACATAGAAGCAAATACCTAAAGAAAAATTAGAAATTATAAAGATTAGAACACTGTTTCTTGCTTTATCATCCTTCAAATTATTGCCTAAATTGTGGTTTTTGTATGAATATTTTATGTTGTCTTTTAAAATTACAGCAATATAGTTATTTATCAGGTTTTAGATAGCTGTGACTAAAGAAATCTAAACAAAACTGAATTTAGTGTGAATTCCTAGTTCAAGAACAAAGTACATCAAAATCTATTGATCTTAGCTGGCTCCTCCACAGTAATTATATTGTGCCTATGATATTAAATTGATTCAACACTATGGGATACCTGAATTATTTAAGAAAATTTAAACTGCAAATTGTTGATGTTCTACAATAAATAAATAAGTAAATAAATAAAAGAGTATGTAAAGCTGTTATTGGATACTGTGATATTTAAAGAAAAGTTTGGCTTCATAAGTCTTAGATACTCTAGTAAATTCAATTAGAAAGGAAAATGATTTTTTGGCTTTTTAAAACTGTAATTATCCAATCATACTAACTGAACAAATTAATGGATTTCAGTATAATATTTCCATACATACATCTGAATCTATCTCCCCCCCATAGTTCCTTGTTTGTCTCCCTATATCCCTTTTCCTTGCATCCCTAGCCATTTGATGACAGTTCATGTTCTATTTTCAGTTTTGAAAAAAAATATTAAGTTTCCACATATGAGAAAAAATATGCAATTCGCTACTTCCATCCATTTTCAAATCCTTCTATCTCTCAAACAATAAGGAAGGGTAAAATAATACCTTTCATGGTTAATATACTCCTTAATGAGAACATAATGATAGGAAATGAGTGTCAAATTCCTTAATATGATAAGTTGGCAGGCCAAAAATAAATACACCTGTGTGTGTGTTTGCTGCACATTTCTGAGCATAGAGAAATGACAAGTTCTGGGAGGAAAACAAGAAAATTCTGACAAAAATAAATGTACTGATTTACGAAATCAGAGCTGACAATGGAGTTTTAAAATTTTATCTTGAATCTTTGATCAGTTAAGTATCATATGATTATTGGTTTATTATCACAGTCTATATTATCTATTCTGAAATAGGAATAACAGCACATTGCTAAAAATGCTGACACATGCCTGTAATCCCAGCACTTGAGAGGGTGAGGAAAGAAGAATGTGATTTTGAGGTGAGACTGGGCTAACATAAAGTTCAGGACCAGCCTGAGTTACACAGTGAGACCCTGTCTCAAACAAAAAAAGTCAGTATTACCAAAGATTGAATTTGTTTTAACATATTTAACATAATTCATTACAATTTAAATGGATACGTCCAGTCTATGTATTTTATTAATTGAAATTAAAAGGTCGAAATATGAACAGTAAAACAATGAACGCTTTATAGTATATATGTGTGTGTGTGTGTGTGTGTGTGTGTGTGTGTTGAAAACTGATCTATAAAATGTGAGATGATTAGTTTACTATGCTTCCATCTACAAACATATTTGTCCTTAGAAATAAAATTTTTACAGTGCCAAAATGTATAAAAACATCAATATTCCAAATTCCACTGATTCAAGAATCAATAATTTCAACAAATTTCAACAATCTAAGCACTATACAGTATACTGCCATGAGATACATAGTAATTCTTATAAATAAACTTTCATATATAGAGAAGATTCTTTTAATAAGAAAACATGTATGTATAATCGAAATCACACAGATTATTATAAAGTTACAACTATTATATATATACTGAAGCTATTGCATAAACTGTTTTACTCTTTTAAAAAAACTGCTAAAACTGTATGTCTAAAATTGTGGTTTTAATGTAAAATGCGGAGTGATTTATATTACTGAATATAAATCTGCAGCAGTAAATTCTGCATTAATGTAAGGATCTGACAATCCAAGGAAAAGAAAATGAAGTAATCTGCCAGTAAGAAGTCCTGAAGCCGGGGGTCAGATCATGTTCATGGAAACCATCTGGTTGGGACCCTCTGAGCCACACCAAACACAAATGATCTTTTAAAAAAATATCCTATTCATTAATGCATCACAGCTGCACTGAGTGTTACTTCATTTTTCCATGGCAACATCCTTTCTGTTTCAAGGATCTTGTTTCAGTTTTGGTAGCAACGTGTTCTTCTGCCAATATTGAACACATTCATGTGTTAAAGTGAAGGGATTATTACAAATTCTTGAAATAGAACCACATCTATTTTGATTCTTATTAGGTAAAGAGGTCTACATATCTAAGTTTCATATACTGAGGATAAACCAATAAAGTAAAAATTATTTGGTATTCTTACTTTAATAAATATAGTGACTGTAATGCATGCTTTCTTACTTTCCAGTTAATATGCCATGTGAAAAGATGTATACTATTATGTTCCCCATTCTTACATGCAAGTTTGGAACATTTAAGTTTCTGATAAATATGCTCTATACTTGTGCTCCAACTCAGATTAAAAGAAAAACTGAAATTTCATTTACACGTTGATCTGAAAATCTTAAGTAGATAATAGCCATTATTAAACAAAACATTTTAAATATACTGTAAATGTTATAAAAATATATCACACTTTAAATAATATTACTATATCCTATTGCCAAATAAGTCTTCTTCATTTAGAAACTTTATTTGAAAGTTTAATGATAATGATATTTTTTAAAACTTTCTTCAGACCAATTTTTTTCTATATGAAGCATTTTATTCTCCATTATAAGTTGTAGTTGATTTATATTTATTTTCTTCACTAATGCATTCTTTAATAACTACTAACACCTACAGAGGAAGTCAGGAATACAGAAACAAAAATATACTCCAGCCCTGAAAACACATAAAATAAGAATACTTTCCATACTAAGATCCTGTAAGAATTATTGCTATCATGTAAACTATAAAACAATGAAATACTTTGCCTTTTTTATTGTCTCAAAACATAAACATTATTATCATCAAATTTTAAAATAAATGACTTATGTATGTTGTTCTAATAAGGTGCTTAATAAAGTTCCATTGTCACTCCAACTGTGGGAACTTTGACAAGTTGCTTAACCATCATGTCTCCCATTTCTTCATTGTAAGTACAGGAAATCACAGTTTGTATAATGATTTAGTGTAACAAATATCACCCAGAACATTTGCTACATGAACAATGTTAATTTAAAAACAGCATCCATCACTTGCCACATGCAATATACTAGCCTTCAAAGATTTTCAAAAGATTTGTAAATTTTAAAATATGCTGCTGTTTTCCTAGGTATATAAAAGCCCTCAAAATAAGAAGCTTTCCATTTATATTATACCAATTATTCAAACCAAAACCCACGGTATTTTCCTAATTTTTATAAATTTTTAAAGTGTCATGAAAACACTGTAAGAAACTCAAATACACCCAATTCAGAGCCTTCAATTAAAAATCTCAAAACTAATTCTACTTACCTTCCTTTCCAGTTACTACTATAAATCTCTGTACATTTTCCATAAAAACTTGTCAAGGGAAGACATGAAAAATTTCCTAGAATATAATTCCAGACTTCCTCCTTCTAATAAACCAGGGTAAAATGGCTGTCACTTGATGAATGCCTATAAATAAGGATGTGGTCCTCTGTGCAAAACTGCCAGTGTTAAATGTTTAAAACTTCATAATTAAAGTAACTGACAGTTCATCTGTAAGGCCTAAAATATCTACTTTTATTTGATCCTGACAGTAAATCAGGGAGTTTACTGAACATCACGCAGTATGATTATGACAACATTGTTCATACTCCGTACGAAATTTCCTAGGAGAAAGAATACAACTGGCCCAGCCTAACTGGCATATGCTACACTGCTTTAGGCACTTTGAGTGACAGCACATCGAAACCAAAAAATGCAGGATGTAGTCTCCTAAAGGATTCACAGAATTACTGATAAAAAGTAAGGGACCAGGATGGTCTCCTGTGCTGCAAGAAAGAAAAAAGAAGAAGAAGAGGAAAAACAGGAAGAAGACAATGAGGAGGAGGAGGAGGAGGAAGAGGAGGAGGAGGAGGAGGAGGAGGAGAAGGAGAAGAAGAAGAAAAAGAAAATGATATAGAATAACAAGAATGTCAATCAATATGAGAAAAAAAGCTGAGTTTAGCAATACATGACAAAATGTTGCTTTCTTAGTCAATTCCAGGTGAGGGCATTTCTATTTTGTCAACCTTATGCCATTAATTATGTGCTTGTAGAATAAAAATTTGGTATTTTTAAAGTGTAAGAGATAAACACTCTAAGAAGTAAATTAAGAAAATAACAAAGAATAAGCGAGTTTATCAAAATGTATTAAAAAGCTCACTAAATCAAGTTCTTATATAAGGTATCTATTACCACATGTATTATAAAATAATCCATTGCAATGAAGTATGATTGCTTCTCAGCCTTTTGACTAATATTAAGTATATAATTAAGTATGAAAAGTACATATAGGGGCCGACCAAATAGCTCAGAGGATTAAAGCACCTGCAAGCAGGTGAAGGGGCTGGGGTTCAATCCCCAGGCCTGCCATGCCAGCCCCGCCCCTGGGGCTCACTGAGACTGCAATTGAGACTTGGCATGGTGGCACCTGCCTGTAATCCCAGCTCTTGGGAGGCTGTAAACAGGTGGATCACTACAAGTCCGATCTAGTAGTGAGAGCCTGTAGACCTTTCCCTAAAAAATACAAAAAAGAAAAAAAAAAAAAAGGTACATTTCTTTACACATAAACAGGTTATAGCAAATAGTCTTTATGCAATATAAGTTTTTCTATCTTAAGTAAAAAGCAGTATGCGCCTAGTACATATGAACTTTGGCTCCAAAATCAACTTTCCAAAAACTGTTGTGCCAAACACATTTACTTGCCGAAATTCCCAATGATAGAATAATCCTTTGATGGTTTTAAATTGTGATGTTTTATTTTATCTGATGTCAATGTCAGAGTCTTTTATTTTATAGTTTGGTTCATAAAATATCTTTCACAACAGATAATGCTTCTTTAAAACTCAGAATATTAGAGCCTAGACTTTAATCCTTTAAGTAATTTTTTTTAATTTTCATAACATATTAACATCTGAAAATATTTAAAATATAATAGTTTAACACACAACCAGGGCCAGATTTAGTCAAGCAAAATATTTAGTCCATATTTAAAATAATCTATCCAAAGATGTATCAATTAGGAGACTTGTAATTATACGTAAATTTAAATAGTTTAGTCTAAGTTTACTCAAGATGAGAAGCCATAAAACAAACTGTACATTTACAAAAGAATAGTAACAATATGATATATATTTTTTATTATAAGTAAAAGGTAAAAAAGAAATAAGGGATAGCATGATCACCACTTATAATTAATTCATAAAAACATAAGATTAAGTTCATTCATTGCAGGTGATGAAACTCATTGGGTACCCTAACATTATACAACAAACAAAAGAACCAAAAGCATCCTTATTAGAATGTTAGAACTGGAAGTAAACTTAACTGTTAATCTAATCATTACATATGCAGGTAAGCAAAGTAAACTAATAGTTAACATTTGGAATTTGGAAATGCTGATCATTGGCTCCTTGAAATTCTATACTCTCTTGGTGTGAATGAACTCTCAGCTTCTCATCTTACATTTCTGATTCATACTTTACAATTTCTGACAAAACATTTTCCTTCCACTGAACATTTTAAAATAGTATTCTCTTGACCCAGTGTTCTTGAACTTTATGTGTTTTCTTGAACAATCCATTTTCTTGGTTTTGCTCATCTATAAAATGGCTCCCAAACTTACTATAATGCTACTCTGAATGGTCTTTACACTCTACCCATGAATTTTCTAACAGATACCTGGAAATCTCCTACTTATTTCAAATATATGTATAAATCCAAACTTCCTATTTGTCCCTAACCTTGAGAGATGTACTCCTGTCATTAAATGATATGACTATCTATCCAAGTATCTAATCTGGAACATGGCTGACCTCTTTGACACTGCTCTATCATTCCCTAAAACCACTGATTAATAATTCTTGCTGGGGAGATAGCTCAGGCTGGGGAGATAGCTCAGTAGAATAAGTGCTTGCCTGGCAAGCACAAAGGCCTGAGTTCAATCCCCGGTACCACCAAAAAAATAAAAAATAAAAAATCAAATTTTCCACAAAGCTGTCAGCCTCAGGTTGCTGTAGCTCGATCCCCACAACACTCCAGCCAGCAAAACCTGCCCTGAAGGCATTCAGAGCAAAAAAAAAAAAAAACCTCATTCCATTTTGGGGCCAGGGAGATGGCTCAGTGGAATAAGTGCTT
>NW_004524694.1:1904372-1904911 GCF_000260255.1 Octodon degus | reverse complement strand
GATCTCTTTTTTCAGAGTACTGTAATTTTCCTTGAAAAGATCTTTGACTTCTTTAGTTAGATTAATTCCTAGTTATTTCATTTTCCTTGGTGCTATTGTAAACGGTACTGTTTGTATAATTTCCCTCTCAGTGTGTTTGTTGCCTGTGTAGAGGAATGCTATTGACTTTTGGGTACTGACTTTATACCTGCTATGTTACTGAATTTCTGTATTAATTCTAGTAGCTCCTTGGTGGAGTTTTTTGGGTCTTCCAAGTAAAGTATCATGTCATCTGCAAAGAAAGATAATTTAACTTCTTCTTTGACTATTCTTATTCATTTTATTTCTTTCTCTTGTCTAATGGCTGTAGCTAATGATTCCAGAACTATACTGAATGGAGTGGTGATAGAGGACATCCTTGTCTTATACCAGATCTAAGAGTGAAAGATTTCAGTTTTTCCCCATTTAGGATTATATTAGCTGTTGGGTTTTCATAAATAGCTTTTACCAGATTGAAGTAGAGGCCATCTCTTCCAATTTTCTATAGGACTTTGAACATG
>NW_004524694.1:1899319-1903262 GCF_000260255.1 Octodon degus | reverse complement strand
GGTTTTTTCCTAGTTTCTTTTGTCATTTATTTCCAGTTTCATTGCACTGTGGTCAGATAATGTGCATGGGATAATTTCTGTTTTCTTACATATGCTTAAGCATGACCTATGGACCAGTATGTGGTCTATTTTAGAAAATGACCCATGTGCATCTGAGAAAAATGGACAGAATTATTTCTGAGGAGGGTGGTATGGAATTGATGAATGTTAAAGAGATATGTGTTTTTAAGTCACTGCTAAGTGTATCAGCATTAATTCTTTTATAAGAGTTTTCTATTATATTTTAAACATGCAAATATTAATTTTGTTTTCACTTGTACTTCCTTACTTTTGGTTTTTTACGTTAGCATTTATTGCAAGGAAATGGCTACGTAAACTTATTGGCAATCTCTACTAATTGAAATAACAATTAAAATGCAGACAAAATTTGATTTTGGGGGAGAGATGGCTGAGTAGAGTAAGTGTTTCTTGGCAAGCTCAAGGGCCTGAGTTCAATCCCCAGTTCTGCCCCCTGCCAAAAGAAAGTAATTTCCCATAATTAATCTAAAGGGTTTCATAAAAGTTATTCATTAATTTTTATTTATTTATTTATTTACTTATTTTTTTGATGCAGTGTCTTGCTATGCAGTTCAGACTCATAGTGATGCTCCTATCTCAGCCTCCCCAGTGCTGAGATTATAGATATGTGCCATCACTTCTGGTTGTGGGAAGGCACAGGGCAGAACAGCACACCAAAGGTTCTGAGGCCGGCACTGATGGGGTTTCAGGGATCAAAGTCATAATTTGTGCTTGCTAGGCAGGCACTTAACCCCCACCCCAAGCTATCTCCCAGCCCAAAATTATTTTTTTAAACCTATTGCCATAACATATTTGTACTACATAAATAGGTATTACTGTTATAATTTAAAATATGACCATTTCATAAAAGCTAACAATGGCACTACTACATGACTATGAAGCATATTTCCAGCAACCACTAACCACGAATGATCTGTGTATTAAAAGTGCTGTACTGTGATATAATTAATATTTACATGAATTAAAATTAGCATTTCACTTACCATAGCCATCCAAATACTTGAGAAATGTGATCAACTAAAATTTTTCATCAAAATAAGCTGGTGGCCAAAAGAACCCAATTATATTATTTGGACACCCTAATTCTAAGAGGACAACTGTGTAGGGAAGAAAGGACAGCACTTTCTGTATTCAGCCATATTCTACAGATAGGATATTTTATAAAACTGGCAATCTTCATCTATAATTTATTTAACTGAAAACTCTATACATGTACTAACTGTAAGCACTGCTCTAAGTACTTCAAAAAAGCATCCTGTTAAAAATAATTAAAAAGCCTACATTATTGTGCCATCTTTATTTAAGTTTTTTAATTAATTTATTAATTGGTACAGAGTCTCACTACACAGCTAGACTTGTAGTGATCATCCTGTCTCAGCCTCCCCTGCACTGGGATTATAGGCATGCACCACCACACCTGGTTTCAGTGGCCAGGGTGGTACACCTGGGATTCCAGGGTTGGCATGGCATGCAGTACCAGGGATCAAATCCTGGTCCTTGTGCTTGCCAAGCAGGTGCTAGGACTACCCAGCTATCTCCTGAGTCCAAGGACTCTTTATCATAATGGTTTTCATATAAGGAAATAGATCACAGAGAGGATTAGTACCTTATCTCCTAGGTATCAAAAGAAAAATATGAAAAAAAAGAAAAATACGAGTATCAACACCTATGACTACAAAGATTATCCTTTAAATTATTATGCTATACTGTTTCTATTATATAAACTCTATACAATAACTTCTAGTTTTGTCAAATATGTAATAAATGTGTAACATTTATACTAACATAGAGACCAAAAAAGTATACAAAATATGATTTATTCCTACTGATGATATACATACCTTACTTTCACATGATTCTAAATATATTACTTATTTTTGTTTGCAGTAATAATTTAGGTACATTTATAACCAAGTTTTATTGGTTAAAATATTATTTGATGTGGATATATCACCCATAAAGTATATTACTGTTTTGTGTATATACCATGGAAAAAAATACTACCCTTCCAGTTAGCTTCACTTAGTGTTTTAACTGTGTGATTTGTCATATGTTTTGAGAAAAGCAATTTATCTGTTAACTGTCAGTTTTCTGATTTGTAACAAAAAGCTAACAGTGTTATTATAACAAAAATAAAAATACCATATCAATAATACTATTTAGCTTAACTCTGTGTGTGCATCCCCACATTATAAAAAAAAACTACAAATGTACAGAATAATGGTAAAAACTTGAATCAATAACTATATACAAAAAACATCAAAGGTTACCCAATCAAAAACGAAGTTGTATGTCTTTTCTACAAAAATCAGCCTATTAGTTCTACCCCAAATGTTATTTCCTCTGAGAAATGGTCACTGATTTACCAAAATTAGATTTGGTCTTTCCTCTATAATCTGACAGAATTCTGACATAATTCTATATAATGTATTATACTTCATGGTATAATATTAAACATTTGAATGTTCGTCTATCCAAAAGTAGCAGAACAGTGATATGGCATAGCAGTAAATGATAGCAGTGAATGGCTGAATATTAAAAACACACTCTGGATTATGTCCCCAACTATTTTCACTCTTCCAATGAGGTATAACTTCTACAGATATTTGCTAACATGTCACCAGTTAGACACAACTGAAAAAAAGCATAAAGATTAAAATTCCAGGAAATAGAATTTAGTAACCATCTTTTTATTTTGCTTCTATATTTCAGTCAATGATTCATATAAAAATATTCCTTTGTCCTTTCAAGTTGAAAGGGAACCTGGTAACCATTACTCAGAGTAATATGAAATAAAAAAGATCTCTGTTTTCATTTCAGAAGTTTGAGTAATGATGTCAGTGCTCAAATGATTAGGTCTAAATATCCAAATAATATGTTTTAACCAGGAGCATCGGTAAGAACATTCAATTCCAAATGGATGGAAAAGACTCTCATAATAACACAGTTATCTCATGATTATTAGAGCCTCACAAAATATTTAATTAACTGTAATAAACGAGTTCTCCCAGTAAATGTTTCTTAAAGTTGAGCCCACATTCTTCTAGTTCATGTCATCTGTTACATAAAAGTCACAGAAAAAGACGATATCATTAAGTTAAGCCACCATTGGTACTTAGTGAATAAGAGAAGGCATCTTTCAATAGACGAATAACAAGATTGTTACTATCATAAGTTTTCTTTCTCATATATAATATCTGTACATTACTTTATATATTGATGGGCTTCATCCAGTTGATTTTTTTTCTTTAATTTTTTTGGCATTAGGTATCAAACTCAGGATCTTGCACTTGCCAGGCAGGCACAGCGCCACTGAGCTATATAACCTTAGCCCAGTAGACTGTTGCTAGCAAAAGAATATTCATTTTAATGAAAGTAGAATTTGTAATTGTTTTCAAATATCATATTATTTGACTTTTTTTCAAACAATGTGCCTTTGTTTACAAGGTTATCATATATATAAGCATAAATTTTTTAAAAAAGAAAGAAATATGAGAAGATAGGTATCAAATTGTCTCCCCAAACCCCTAATTCCTCCAAAGCCAATCTATGGGCATTGAGGAGAAGAAAAGCAAAAGCCACACAGCTGAGTTATTCCAAAGAAAGTAGAGGTATTAAAAAGCAGATCGGGCATGCCAAGTAGCTCAGCAGATTAAAGTGCCAGTGAGCAGGCACAGGGCCACGAGTTTGATCCCTGGGCCTGCCATGCTGGCCCTGCGCCCAGGGCACACTGAGATAGCAACTAAGACTGGGCATAGTGGTGTGTGCCTGTAATCCCAGCTCTTGGGAGGCTGTAAACAGGTGGATCACTACAAGTCCAATCTAGTAGTGAGACCCTGAACACCCTGTAGACCCTTCCCTAAAA
>NW_004524694.1:1892447-1899219 GCF_000260255.1 Octodon degus | reverse complement strand
TAATAATAATAATAATAATAATAATAATAATAATTCCTGATGATTTTATCCTAAGTGTCAGAGATCACTGTTCAAATTGGTGTACTGCATAGTGTTCCAAACTTTTTATATTATATATTTTGTTCATTTTTGTTGTTACTGTCTCAGGGAGTAAAATAAGTTTCATCTCTTTAATTTTCTCTGGACAGATGTAGAAAAGCTCCACTATCTTATACTGTGGAACACAAATGTGCTTATCTGTTAACTTATAAATATAAAGACTTTGGTACTACTTGAAATCTATCTATCTATCTAACTCCCTATCTATCTATTTTGGTATTTATTTATGTGGCATTGGGTCTCACTACAGAGCTCAGACTCATAGAGATCCTCCTGTCTCAGCCTCCCCAGTGCTGGGACTGCAGGTGTGCACCACCACGCCCAGTTTTGGGGCCATGGCACAGGCACAGCATGTGGTACTAGGATTGAACTCAGGACCCTACACTCACCAGGCAGGTGCTTAGATGGCTATTTCTCCAGCCCACCACTTGTAATCTTAAGCTGGAATGTTTTCCTAGAGCTGTCAAATATTCATTAACCTTATACTACTGTTCATGTTCCCTGTTATTGACCCTCTCAAAATGTTATTTTAAAAAGAGTAAATAAACCATATTATTCAATTCTTCATAGAGTGGATAACAAGGTATGAGGAATGAGGCATAGTTACACACTCTTGAAATCCCATCACACTTGGAATGGATCACAAGTTTGAGACCAGCCCTATTTAGTGAGGAATTGTCTCAAAAGAGGGTTGGATACGTAGATCACTGCAAAAGTGCTGAAATTAATCCCTAGTACCACTGAAATGGGGGAAACAAAGGTATAAAGTTACTTATATTTTATTTTTTTGTATTTTAGGGAAGGGTCTACAGGGTGTTCAGGGTCTCACTACTAGATCTGACTCATAGTGATCCGCCTGTTTACAGCCTCCCAAGAGTTGGGATTACAGGTGCCTGCCACCATGCCCAGTCTCAATTGCAGTCTCAGTGTGCCCTGGGGGCAGGGCCAGCATGGCAGGCCCAGGGATTGAACCAATAGCCCCTGTGCCTGTTTGCAGTTGCTTTAATCTGCTGAGCTATTTGGCCAGCCTTTAACTTACATCAGTAATTATATCATTATGATTATCATTGATAATCATAGCAAACATTAAACAGCTAATTATTGACAGTTATTATTATAAATAGCTATCATATTGTAGAGTACATCATATAGCAGAGTCAATAGTTTTCTGTAACTCAATAAGGCATACTTTTTCAGGACTGTAAGGAAAAAGGAAGTCTTGTCTGCTTGATGGGACTGCAGACTGGTGGAACTATTGTGGAAATCAGTGTGGAGATTCTTCAAAAAACTAAAAGTTTCATTTGACTCAGCTATTCCCCTTCTTGCTATCTTCCTAAAGAAATAAAAGCATCATACCACACTAATATATGCACACCTGTGTTTATAATGGCAGCTTGTGATATCTAAATCATAGAAAAAGCCAAAATGCCCATCAGCCAAAGAATGGATAAAGATGATTTTTTTTTACACAATCAAGTACTACTCAGCCATTAAGAAGTATAGATTCCAGACATTTCTAGGTAAATGGGTACTGCTTGAGATCATATTCTAAAGTGAAATAAATCCAGCATACATATGTAACTATCACACTGTTTGGCTAGTGTGAGAAACTGAAGTGTAAACAAGGACCAAAACGTATAATACATGTTTTGAAGCAGAAGACAATGTTCAAGTGAGAAGAGCAATTACAGAGGGGGGAGGAGGAAAGGAAGGAAGAGGGGAAAAAATGAGAAAAGAAAAAAACAGAAACAAAGCTTTTGTAAACAAGAACAAGAGGAGTCTAAGGTGAGGTAGGGAAATGGGAAAAATATCATGTATAGGTATAAATTCCCTATGATGAATGTTATCACTATGTACATCTAATGTACCAATACAATTGTTTAAAAGGAAAAAGAAAAATACTATATATTTTTCCTGTATAGTTATTTTCTAACTCATTCATTCTTTCTGTCATACTTTATTACTTCCTCCAAAATCAAGGTTTTTTTATATTCTCCCTTCAGCAAAAAGACTTTCTAGCATATATTAGAGCAAATTAGGCTGAAAAAAAAGTTTGGTCTTTATATGTTTATTTTGCCACAAGTTTTCTAAGGTATTTTGCTAAACATGAAATTCTATGCTAACAGTTTGTTTTCTCTGACACATTAGAAGATGTTACTCCATTTTTGTTTGGACCTTGACTATTCCATAAGCACTGGAGATAGAAACCAAGGTTCTGATAGTAAGCTACAACCTAATATCTTTTAAGGATGGTTTCATTTGCAGACACGGTTTCACTAAGTCACTAAGTTACCTCGGTTGGACACCAACTTGGATCTGGTCTTGGTCTCCCAGAATGCTGGAATAACAGCTGAATGCTCGTCTTCTGATAAAATATCAGAAGTTAGCCCTATCACTTATTGTTCATCTATACATAATGTGCCTTTGTTTTTTACCTGCTTCACAATTTTTATTTTTACAAATTTGGCTATAACATACCTAATCTTTTTACTTCTCCTACTTAGTATCTTGTGAGACTATTTGACCTGCGGTTGTTTCTTACATTTTGGATTTTAACACAGCAGAGTCATGGTAACGTCAATTTGAGAGTTCAGCTTTCTACAGGATTATAATAATTATAAACTTGTACATCATCCAGATGCTTTCATTGCTGGGTGTGAACAATTTTCCCTTACAGTATTTTGTGTAATGATCAGAAATATATTGATCCCACTTAGATATTACTCTCTACTAGACTTAGAATTCCAAAAACATGTTTTATGTATCATTCTTTCAAATTTTATGTAAAAAGGGAAGACTTTCTATAAAAACCTAAAATTTCTGTTATTTTTACCTAATTCTTCTGGGAACAATTAGATAAACACCCAACTGTATATATTTGTATGCAATTGTATAAACTTTTTCAAATGCTAAGAATCACGTCAATGGGGCAGGCAAGATAGCTCAGTGGTCTAATGTACCTGTAGGGACCACGGTTCGATCCTCAGTACCACTTGTCACGTCAGCCCCACCCCCAGGGCAGGCTGAGCCAGCCACAAAAAAAAAAAATCATGTCAAAATATGTATATTTTATAAAACACACATGTTTCATATAAGTTGGTCTGTGATAAGCAAAGTATACCAATTGTCTTCAAATAAATTGGAAACGAGATTAACATAACATGAGAACATTTACCAATAATAATGCTAAATTTTTTTAAATATTATACAAACTTGAGTGATATTTCTCACTTTTATTTTACCTGTACTGTTAGACTCTTTACTGCACTCCATACTATTCCAATAAACTCTTTCATTCTTTCTTCAGGACTTCTACTGCTGTCAGATATATTCATCATAGCTTTCACAGGAATAGACAGTGGTCGGGATTCTAAGTATAAGAAAAGGTAATTATTTAACAAAGATTTAACTTTTAATTTGAAATATATAGAAAATATTTTTAACATGGTTTCTTTAATTGTTTTAAATCTTCTACGTTAGATTACAAAGTATCAAAATAAACCATTTTATCTTTTAGAATTACTTTGCCACTACTCAAGGACTGGGAAGTTGAGTTGCAGAGTCAAGGTAATGTTCTATTTATTGATTATACAAAGGGCATCTCATTATGAATATTCATTAAGCTGGTATTTAACTTAAGCATTTTTCAATATAAAAGTAATATCCATAAAAATGTTTTTTCAAAACAACCAATAGGAAATGGATATTCCCATATGGGAAACTTTCTGATTATAAAAGCTTAGCCACAAAATCAATTTTTAAAAAGTTATTTTAATGCTAATCAAAAGAAGTACACAATCGAAACATAAGAAGTAAAGCCATGTTGTTATGTTGAGCTGTAGGGGACTCAGGTCAACAATTTCTGACATTGCCAGTCAAGCAGAAGACCCAATACTATTATGGGCTACTGGACTTTTTAGAATATTTTGCTGAGTTTACACACCTATAATATTCAAATAACGGAACTTAACAAAAAAGGGGATACAGATGAATGTCCCATTTTGTATCTATGTATTCAAAGTGGTTAGGGTAGATATATAGTTACATTCTCTTAATGAATAGTTTTAATGATGTTTGTAAATAGGATATCATGTCCATATCTTGTACAGCAATTAACCACTAGGAAGAATGTATGCAATGTTAATTATTGAAACTGTCCTACCAATTTGATTTGAAACTGTCTCATTGCTATTTGTTTCTCAATAAAATTATGGGGAAAAAAAGAAGTACACAAAAGGTACATTTATTTTTAATGATCTACTATCTAATTAAAAATATTTGTTCATGCAAATTAAAATATGTATCTATTTTTATAATGATATTATTCATTATAAAATAACAATTTTGATATTATAATTTATAATAATTGGGCTGAGGAGATAGCACAGTGGTCTAAGTGCCTGCCTTGCAAGTACGAGGACTCAGGTTCAGTCCCCAGTACTGCATGCTGTGCTGAAACTATACCCGGCAGGCCACTGAAACTGGGCATGCTAGTGAACACTTGTAACATCAGTGCTGAGGAGGCTGAGGTAGAGGGATCACTACAAGTCCCAGCTGTGTAGCAGGACCCTGTTCTGAATAAATTTTTAAAAAAATTAAAAGCAAAAAAAATATAATAGTGTATAAATTAAATGTAACTAAACAGATGTACATATACACTTACATTAATTCAAATGTACAATTTTTAATTTTATGTATTTTTAATCAGATAAATGAATCAGATTTTGATATTATTTTTTTCGTTTTGTTTTTTGAATTTCAAGATTAAAAAAATTAAGCTTGAAAAAACTAGTATGCTCTCCAAAATAGGAGCATACTATAAATTACCATATTACATAAAATTCCCATCAATATCCATATTCACTCACCCTTCTCTTCTCCACCCAATTCAATTCATATATATATACACACTTACACTAGATTTAAAACATCTTAAATATACCAAGCAGGGACCGTTATCACTATTTTAAACATAAAAGTGATGGCAGTGTACCTAACAATATTTTTTTAAAACCTTTTATTTATGTATTTGGCACAAGGTCTCACTACACAGCTGAGACTTGTAGTGATCCTCCTGACACAGCCTTCCCAGCGCTGGGATTATAGGCATGTGTCACCATAACCATTCCTGGTTTTGGTGGTCAGCTAAACGAGGGGTTGGAATGGCATGCAGTACCTGGGATCAAAACTAGGTCCTTGCACTTGCCAGGCAGGTACTTAAAGCACTGAACTATCTCCCCAGCCTCTTTTTTTTTTTTTTTTTTTTAATGTTAAAGAAAACCAAATAGAAGAGATTGAAGAGTTAGGGTTAAGGTTAGGGTTAGTGCTATCCACTACCAAAATATTATAGGCAGATAAGTAAAAAATGTGAATACCCAGAGTCAGCAATTTGATTGGGATTTCTGTAATTTCTCATAAGGCATTTACAGAAGCAAACATGGCCTGAGCAGATGGGAGGAAAGGTAAGAAAAGTACATGAAGTCAGACATACATATAAGAACAAGAAAATACAAGTTGTACGTAGACAACAGTAAGAAGAACAGTTTACAGACATGGCATTATTGAACATTTGTCCTGAAGTTGTCCATGCGGTTGTGACAGTTGGTGGCAGCTATGGAGAGAGCAAAAAGTAGCAGAAATGTATATCCATTTGTAACACATAACCAACAAGACTTAGCAATGGAATAGATGTGCACTAAGAGATAAAAAAAAAAGAAGGCAAGATCATTCCAAGTTTAAGGTCTTAAGAACTGAAAGAATCAACCTATAGGAAGATAAGATTAGGGAGAAAAAGGAATTAAGTTTGGAACATGTTTAGTTGAGAATTCCATTAGATATCAAGTAAAATATTAACATTGTAAGTGGATAAACAATTCCCCAAAAAAATGAGTGCATATGTATATAAAATTTAAAGGAAAATGTAAATAATTTATGAGTAAAATGCCCAAAATTGCTAATAAACAAGAAAACAAAATTAAAGGCATCAATCAGATATGCTTTTCATTTCTTAGCAAACATTTTAAAAAATTAACTTAAATGCCTACAGTATTTGCCATTCTTAGAGCCTCTTGTAACAATAGGAGTAAAAACTATAGGAATAGTCTGGGTAGTAGAATTTCTAGGGCGGGAAGAGCAATGTCTGTCTATCAAAATATAAATTTGTCTGTTCTCCTGCATATACTTCCATGAATCCATGATAAAAAAATACTAAAACATGAGACAATACATGCACGTGATTTATAAAGATGTTCAGCAATGGCATCACTATCTGCAATAGTAAAATAAGGAAAGAAAGGAGGATAAACTAAAAGAGAACAGAGAGGAAAAAGAGAGAAAAGGCTAAATGTATTTTCTTCTCCGTGAAGAAACAGTTAATTTTGGAAAAGTCGTAATGAGATTATAATGCCACAGTTCAAAGATGAGGAATTTATATATATTTTTGATACCTTATAAAGTGAAACACAAACCCTCTCTGTATACTTACTACACGATGAAAAATGTTTTTAAAGCAGTATGTAAGCTTGGGTATAAACATAAAACAGGTGGCTGAAGCATAAAAAGCAGATTTGGACAGAATTATTTCTCTTTTTTTCCATAAATTTACTGAGAAACAAATACCAATGAGACAGTTTCAAACCAAACTGGTAGGACAGTTTCAATAATGAACACATTG
>NW_004524694.1:1879389-1884317 GCF_000260255.1 Octodon degus | reverse complement strand
AAAAAAAAAAAAAAAAAGCAGATCAATATGGTGCTGAGGGGGATAACAGAAAATATAAATCAGATTATGGAAGAGATAAATCAATTTGGAAGTATAGAAAAAAGTTATTAAAAAATTAGCTTGGTTAAACAAAACAATACAAAACACAAGTGCCCAGTTTGTCAAAGAACTGGAAACCATAAAAAGAATCCAAACAGAAATTAAAAATGCTAAAAATTAAACTGAAAGTTCTCACAAGGGCTGGGGATACAGCTCAGAAGCATGAGCACCTTCTGTCAAGCACAAGGCACTGAGTTTGATCCCTGGTACAAAAAAAATAAATAAAATTGGGCCAAAGAGATAGCTCGGTAGTCTAAACGCTTCCTTGGCCAGCCCAAACACCACGGTTCGATTCCCTGTACTACATGATGCTCCGGCCCAGCCTTGTGCCAGCCACTGAAACCAGGAATAATGGCACATGCCTGTAATCCCAGTGCTGGAAGGCTGAGACAGGAGGATCACTACTTACCTGCGCTACATAGTGAGACCCTGTACCAAATAAGTAAATAATGAAAGTTCAGATAGAAGAAGTCAAAATGAGGACAGAATTAGAAAATATGAATGTATTCAAAACCAATTACTTAAGTATACCAGCCACAAGAGAAGATGAAAAGTGGATTGAACAGATGCTAGATGACATGAAGACTAATCTAAGATTGGCTGGCCTGATAGCTAAGTGGATTAAAGGGCCTGCTTAGAAGGACAGAGGGGCCACGGTTTTGGTCGCCTGCCTGCCATGCTGGCCCCGCAATTGAGACTGGGTGTGGTGGTGCACACCTGTATCCCAGCACTTGGGAGCCTGAAAAACAGGAAAGATCACTACAAGTCTGATCTGTGTAGTGACACCCTGTAGACCCTGTATTAAATACATAACAACAACAACAAAAGACTAATCTAAGATTAACTGGAATAAGTGAACAAGCAGGAGACCTCAAAAACTGAATGAAAACCAGTGTATAAAAATTATACTGGGACAAAAAAATTAAACACATAGGTAAGTGAGGCATATGGATACCCTAATAGCAATGATTGAAAGAGAACACACATCATAGTCAAAATATTCCAAGACCAGCACAGGTACAGAATCTTTGAAGCTATTAGAGAAAAGTAACAAATCAATTATGAAGGTAAACCCATTAGAATTGCAACACACATCTCAACACAGACTTTTATGGGCAGGACACATTGGAGTGAAGTACTTGAAGCCCTGAAAGGTGACAACTTCCAACCTAGACTTATATATCTCTGAAAAACTTTCCTTCAAAAATCGATGAAGAAATAAGGTATTTCCATAACAAAGACTACCTCAACAGCTTCACAAACACCAAATCAGAACTACAAAAAAGATAAGGAAGCCAACAACACTCCAAAAATCAAATAGAATGAATACACCAGGCATAGTGAGCAGATGAACAGAGAAGGGGAGGATAAGCAATGCAACAGGGACATAATACAACATGCAATAACATTAAATATCTTCAGTAATAATTCTGAATGTAATTGGTCTTAGTTCCCGAATCAGAAGACACAGATTGGCAGAATAGGTCAAGAAATAAAATATAGCTGTATGCTAATATATACCAGTAACATTAACTATAAAAATAAATGGCAGATTGTGGAAACAATATTCCACACAATGGGAACCGAAATAAAAACAGGAATACCTATGCTAATTTAGGCAAAGTGAATTCAAAGTCAAACTGATCAAAGAGGAACTGGTTCAGCAGCAATTCAACAAGAACAGATAATAATGATAAACATATATGCGTCAACCACTGCTGCACATAAAAGACACTCCGGGACATTCAAAAAACCACGAACACAATTATAACAGAAAACCTCAATAATCCACTGTCACAAACACATGAACTAGACAAAATCAACAAAGAGTTACCATAGTTGAACAAAACATTCAATCAAATGGATTAAAAGGGTAGCTATAGATTATTTAAATGCTCAGCAACAACAGAATACACATTATTCTAAGCAGCACAGGGGACTCTCCAAACTGTGGTAGCCCATGAAGAATAATTAAGTAAGTAAAAAAGAACCAAAATTATTCATGTGTATCATAAGATCACAGTACAATGAAACTAGAAATCAATGAAAGAGACGACATGGAAATTAAGCAAACCCATGAAAAATAATCAACTTCATATTCAATAATCAATGGATTGGGGCCGGGGAGATGGCTCAGTAGGATAAGCGCTTGACTGGCAAATGTCAAGGATCTGAGTTCAATCCCCGGTTCTGCCAAAAAAACAAAACCAAACAAACAAATAATCAATGGATCACAGAAGAAATCAGCTCCTAGAAACAAAAGATAATGCCTGCACAGCATGCCAAAACTTATGAGCAGCAATAAAAAAGGTACTAAAAAGGATATTTATCATTAAGGCCTACATCAGGAAAAAAGAACAAATTCAAACAACCCCAAGATACACCTCAGAAAAACAACAACAAGGGTCTGCCAAGTAGCTCAGCAGATTACAGCGCCTGCAAGCAGGTGCAGGGGCCAAGGATTCAATCCCCAGGCCTGCCATGCTGGCCCCACCCCCGGGGCATGCTGAGACAGCAATTGAAACCAGGCGTGGTGGTGCGCACCTGTAATCCCAGCTGTTGGGAGGCTGTAAACAGGCAGATAACTACAAGTCCGAGCTAGTAGTGAGACCCTGAACACCCTGTGGACCCCTCCCTAAAAATACCAAAAAAAAAAAAGAAAAGAAAAGAAAAATAACAACAAACAAAATCTACAGCTAGAAAAAGGACAGAAATTATAAGATCAGAGCAGAAATTAATGAAATTGATACTAAAAATAAAAGGAAACCAAGAAAAACAAATGAACAACAACAACAACAAAAAAAAAAAAAACCAAAACAATCAACACAAAGAAATAATGAAACAAAAAACTGGTTCTTTGAAAGAATAAACAAAGTACATAAATCTCTAGGCAACTTGCCAATCTTATCCAAAAATGTAAAGAAAAGACCAATTAAACGCAATTAGAAATGAAAAAAAGTGTAATCAAAGCAAATTTTGTTAAAATCCATGTTATCAGCAACTATTGTGACATCCCATATTTTAATAAATTGGGGAATTCATAAGAAATGGATATAAATGTCTAGATATACATGAAGTACTGAAGCTAAACCAAAAAGACATTAAAAAGCCTGAATAATCCAAAATCAAGCATAAGTTTAAAAAAGTGACGATGATGATAATTATGATGATAATATTAATAATAATACCAAATTTTTCAGGAAAGCTTATGTCTTCATTGATTCATTCCTGATTTCTACAAGAACTGCAGGGAAGACATAATGCTCATCCTCTTCAAACTAATGAAAGGGAAAGAGTACTCCCAAGGTCATTCCTTGAAGCTACCAATACCTGGATTCCAAAACCAGAAAAAGATTGCAAAACCAATATGAGAAAAAGAAGAAAACTACAAAGCAATCTCTTTAATGGACATTAACACAAAGAGCCTTAAAAAATACTAGCAAACATGATGCAAATAATCATCAAGTGGCCAAATATTCATCGACCAGTATGGAGATGGTTCAACATATGCAAATTAATAAATGTAATACACCAAATAAACAGGAAAAAGAACCAATTTCAAATCATCTCTATTGATGCAAAATATTATAAAATGCAACAGTCATTCAGGATAAAAAATGTTAATACGTATACAAGGACTTCACAATCTGGTAAAAGCCATTTATGACAAATCTACAACCATCGTATTAAATATGTAGAAGCTAAAAGCTTTCTCTCTAAAATTAGGAACAAGACAAGGATGTCAGGCTGGGGATAGAGCTCAGTGGTCTAAGTATGTGCCTCACAAGGACAAGGGCCTAAGTTAGATCCCAGGTACCACATTCTATGCTGCCCCAGAAACCCCGGGTGTACTGTGCCATCCCTGAAACCAGGCATGGTGATGCACACCTGTAATCCTAGTGTTGGGGAGGCTGAGACAGGAAGACGACGAGTTTGAACTGCATAGCGAGATCCTGCATCAAAATAAAAAATAGAAAAGAAAAGCCAAGGGTGTCCACTACAATGCAATATAATTATTGAAACATTAGCCAGAGCAATCACGCAAGAGCAAGAAATAAAAGGGCTATGTACAGGGAAAGAAGAAGTCAGTGTATTACTATTTGCAGATGACATGATCCTCTACATAGGACAGAGAAAAAAATTTAACCAAAACACTTTTAAAATAGCAAAACCCAGCACCACAGCAGGACACAAAGTCAACACATGAAAACAAAAGGAAACCTCTGTCTCACTAATAAACTCAATGAGAAACAAATTAGCAAAACAATATCTTTTGTAATAGCATCAAGAAATATATAGGAATTAACCTAACCAAAGTAGTAAAAGATCTCTGCAACGAAAACAGTATTCTGAAAAAGGAGATTGAAGAGGACATTAGAAAATGGAAAGAAATCCTTATTTCTGTATAGGCATAAACAATATAGTAAAAATGGTCATACTTTCAAAATTTATATAGATTTAATGCAATCTCAAACAAAATATTAATCACCTTTCTCACAGAATTAAAGAAAAAAAAGTCCTAAATTCATAGAATCAGAAGAGATACACAATAGTAAAAGCAAGTGTGGATAACAAGTAGAAGGCAGGAAGAACTACAATTCCAGAATTCAAACTGTAACCAGCACAGTATCAACAAAACAAAACACAAAGACAAGAAAATCAATGGAACAGAAAATCAATGGAACAGAATATTCCAAGCACATTTAGCTACCTGATCTTTGAAAAGGGGGCCAGAAACTGACACTGGAGGAAAGAGCCTCTTTAACAAATGGTACTGGGAAAATTAGCTGCTCACATACAGAAAACTGAATCTAAACCCATATATATAT
>NW_004524694.1:1878163-1879289 GCF_000260255.1 Octodon degus | reverse complement strand
CTCAGGGGATGGGCATCTTGGTTGTTTCCAAGATTTGGCTATCACAAATTGTGAAGCTATAAACATAAGCACACATATATCCCTATGATATGATGTTTTCAGATCCTCTGGGAAAATACCCAGTAGAGGAATAGCTGGTTTAAAGGGGATTTCCAGTCCTACTTTTCTAAGGAGTCTCAACACTGATTTCCATAATGGTTGCACCAGTCTACATTCCCACCAGCAGTGGAGAAGGGTTTCTTTTTCCCCACAGCCGCTCCAACATTTGTTGTTGGGTGATTTCTTTATGATAGCCATCCTTTCTAGGCTGAGATGATATCTCAATGTTGTTTTAATTTGCATTTTGTGGATGGCTAGTGATGTGGAGCCTTTTTTCATATATTTATTCGCTTCTTTAATTTCTTCCTCTGACAAGCGTGTGTTCATCTTGGAAGCCCATTTCTGGACTGGGTCTTTAAATTTTGGGGCCCTAGTGTTTTTCAGTTCTTTATAAATTCTACAGAGCAGACCTTTGTCTGAATACTTATTTGTCATGATTTTTTCCAAATTTGTGGGTTCCTTTTCACTTTGTTGGTAATTTCTTTTGACGTGAAAAAACTTCTCAGTAAGAGCAGATCCCAGTTGTTAATTCAACTGTTTCCCATGCGATTTGATTTCTGTCCATGAACTCTTTTCCTACCCCTATGTCTTCAAGAGTTCCTCCCACTTTCTCTTCCAGGAGATTTAGTGTCTCTGTTTTAATGTTTAGATCTTTAATCCATTTTGACTTTAGTTTAGTGCATGGTGATAAACCTGGGTCAAGTTTTAGTTTTTGGCATGTAGAGATCCAGTTTTTCCAGCACCATTTGTTAAAGAGGCTATCTTTCTTCCAGTGAGTATGTTCGGCCCCTCTGTCAAAGATAAGGTGACTGAGTGTTTTCGTAGGGGCTTCAGCATCTTCTAATCTATTCCATTGATCTTCAGGTCTATTTTGTTGCCAGTACCATGCTGATTTGATCACAGTAGCCTTGTAATATAATTTGAAGTCAGGAATTATAATGCCTCCTGCCTTGTCTTTATTGCCCAGAATTGCCTTTGCTATTCTAGGTCTTTTCTGGTTCCAGATAAATTTTAGGAATGATTTCTC
>NW_004524694.1:1867765-1878063 GCF_000260255.1 Octodon degus | reverse complement strand
TATATATATATCTATATATATATATATATATATATATATATCCATGCACTAATCTAAAATCGAAATAGGTAAATGATGCAAACAGTAAAACAGAAACAATCTGCTGCAAGGTAAAATAGGAAAGACTCTTAAAGAGATAGGCTAGAGCTTTCTGAACAGAACCCCAATTACTAAAGAGATAACACAAATCATATAAATTAAGCAGCTACTGCACAACAAAGTAGCTGTCCAGTACAGTGAAGAGGCAGCCTTCAGAATGGGAACAAATTTTTGCAAGTCATTCTTTGGAGAAAAGACTAATGTACTAACAAAAATAAAAAGACAACCTCAAAATATAAAGGTGTATATATATTGATCAACTTGCATAAAAGATACAAATATTTTTATTGTCGCTTTTTTAAATGTTTCATTTACCTTAGGCACAAGATGAAGCTCAGAAATCTAAGAACATTCTTCATCACCTAGACTCTCCTTACTAAACAGTGCTGCACAGCTCCCATCTGGCCACATTCCTAATGTCTGTAGTGAAATCTGCTATCCCTAAGTTTCCCCCAGTCCTACCAAGTCTACCAGAGAGCACATTACTTTTCTCTTTCGAGTTAGAACCTAAACGTTTATCACACAGAAGTCACATCATACACTTCATGGAACATTCCAAAGCACTCAGAACAAAGTTTAGAACACCGCGGGAACTTATAATTATATTTATTAATACAATTTCACCTCAGTGTCTTTGATGGTACTTGGACTACTTTTTCATTATTCAGTATTTTAATCCATACCTAAGTTTCCAGTCGGTCAGGAATAACCTGAAATATTATCTACATCAACTGAAATTGTACCACAAGCTGCTAATTTCTAAGTATTCAGTAAATATCCTTAGAAAATCTAGAAAAAGATGTAAGAACATATAAGACACAAATTTAAATCAATTATGGGTCAGAAATTGAGTGTGTTAAAAAAAAACTGAATGTGATTTTTTTTTCTCTAGCATCAGCAGTCTTTATTGGTTGTCAAGGTCACATGAAGGGGAATTCAACAAATCCAACTCCAAGATTTGCATACCCAGACCTCCTCAATGCTGCACTCCAAATCTTAAAGTGATTAAGGAATGCAAATTTTATACTCCTTAAAAACAAGAGAAAAAAAAGATTTTGTTCATTCATACAATGACTACTCACTGCATGTTTGCTCAAAACCACCAGTAGTATTATTCTGCTAATACAAAAAGTAAACAAGGCAAATATGATCTATGATACACATTTTAAACAAGATCAAAAAATGGTATGGAGAGAAACATAGTAAGTTCTGCAAGAACAAGACAAAAGATGCTAAAGAATCCTGGATGAGTGGCACAGACCTATTCTAAAAGATGAAATAGGTAAAGTTTCTTTGCTAAAACTGTAACACCTAGAGTAAGGTCTGGAATATAAAGAGTGCATAGTTATAAAAAGAGCAACAGAAGCAGTAAAACAGTTTTGTTGAAGATACAGTACAAGAAAAACCATAATGCAATCAATGAGGAAACCACAGACAATCAGAATAGGGAAGACTGACAGAAGATAAAATGGAAGAACATGACAGATTTTAGACCAGAGATAACTTTGTAAGACCTGATAAGAAATTCACGTTTCATTTTAAGTGTAGTAAGAAGCAACTAATGTGTTATAGAAAATTGCAAGGTCTGATTTGAATGTTTCAGTAATATTACTCTTGCTGTCATCTATAAATAAAATAAGGTAATTGAGATCAGAGGATAAGACAAAGTAGAACGATACCAGTGAGGCAAGTAAGGAAACACCTGCATTATTCTACACAAGAAATAGTATAGGTACGTCTAGGGTCCCAGCACACAAACACACAAAACAATTCAAGATACTACTTAGAGGTAGAAGAGAAGCAGGAGAAATTGGTCGGAGTATGGAGTTCAGGACCACAAACTTCAACATTAAAACAGTACAAAAAGTGTTACTCGGAGCAGAGGTATGTAGTTATACATATCTAAAAACGCAGAGTTGGGCGGGCCAAATAGCTCAGCAGACTAAAGTGCCTCCTTAGGCAGAGTACATAAGCCAGGGTTCAATCCCCAGTGTGCTGTGCCTGCCTGCCCATGAGACACCCTGAGAGGGCAACTGAAACTGGGTGCAGTGTGGCATGCCTGTAATCCCAGCACTTGGGAGGCTGAAAACAGGAAAATTACTACAAGTCCAATCTAAACAGTGAGGCCCTATGGTCCCTGTACCCTGTAACCCTGTACTAAATACATTAAAAATAATAAAACGGCAGAGTTAACAGGATGAGAAGCCTGTAAGATCTATTTTGGAAAGAGATCTGTCAAAAAAATGGATGAGACATTTTAAAAGAAAAAGGCTAGAAAAAGAGGCTAGACAAATAAATACAAAAGAAAGCATATTAGTGTGAAATATTATGTAGACATGTATTAATATACTGAGGCAACTTAGAGATGATCACAATCCAAAGGCAAAAGCAATAAACCTACATATACTTCAACGGCTGTTAGATTAAAGGAGTTCATTATGCTTCAAATGTACAGCTTTCCTCTGAAAATTCGAACATTTTAAAGATCTTTATCTCATGCTGGGGGGTGCTTTAAAAAACAGTGTGTTATGTATATAGTATTACTATTTTATAAACAAAGAAAATCAGGTTGTCTGAGATGAGCTTGAAGTGGAGTGGGGATGGTCAAAAACTAGGTTTAAACAACTTGCCATACAACTACAGTAATGACTAAGATTTTCATCAAAATACAAACTATATACAATACCATCACTCTTGAAAACCCCTTGGGAAATAATGGCTTTTGGATTCTGCAAGTCAACGTGACATGGCATGCAAAACTGCATCTCATGCTTAGCCAACCAGGAAAATACATGTCATCACTATGTGACATTCAGAAACTTCATCTGGAAACTATAATCTTGATCTAACTACTAAAAGAGGGTGAAAAGACTGCATACAAAACAATTCGCTTAATTTTTTGCTGAATTCTTGCCAATTCATATAAAAACTAGAATAACATACTTATTTCCAAAGAACTCTATATCTGAAAATCTTACAAAGGGCTTATTAACATCAAAAGATTCTTTTTGGTCTTTTCTGACCATTCTGGTTACATGAATTAATAACTAGTCCTCTACTTTCTTCAATAAAGTTTCTGTCTTTATAATCAGAAAGTCCTTCCTAATCTAGAAATGTTTATTACCTAGTAAAGGCATCACCTATCAATTAGGGGACAAGTAAGGCAACATGTACTAGTCAAACACTGGCCTGGAAACACTATTCATCTGGGCTGCGCAGATCCACAGAACACTTTGAGCTTATTTCTGTGCTTTACTTCCTCAAGAAGTTTTCTAACTCATTGCCTACTGAGCTCACCTGGCTCTCAGTCCTTCCATTACCACATTTGCTGATCACTATCCCCTGAGGCTGCAGATATAGAGATGCTATTAACTTTTTTACTCATATGATCCTTTCTTTACCCAAGATTTTCTGTACTACTTCAGCCAATACTCTTCTCAGTTTAAATTGTGTAATACGCTGCACAATCATCAAAACAGATGAGGGTGAGAAAATAGGCTGTCAGTATGAGTTCAAATAGTCAGGGAATCTTTAGTTATTTGGAATGAATGAGAAATAAGGAAGGAGAGAGTTCTTAGGTACACAACTTTTTCAAGAAATCTGCTTAAACAGACATTACAATATGTCTATAGATATGGTAAAGCAGAGAGCACAAAAGACAAAATTAAAGACAGATCAAAGATTGGGAATAATACATTCAGAAGATCACAAATCTTGGAGACGGCTATTTGAGACACAGACAAGGATAAATATCAATATGCTTCTATACAATTATTTTTCTCTCCATAAAGAAACATTTATATAGGATAAGAATTTTTTCTTCAGAGAATGTAAGAGATCAGGAAACAGAAAAAAATTATATATATATATATATATAAAATTTTCTAAAGACACAACCTTTCCTTTTTGTATAGAGTGGTAACTCCTTCAAAACAAAACCAAAACCAAACCAAAAACCTGACATTATACTTTTTATTTATTTATTTTGGTGGAACCAGGTATTGAACTCAGACCCTTGCGGTTCCAGTGAAACGCTTATTCTACTGAGCCATCATCTCCCTGGCCCGCTGACATTATACTTTAACTTTTCAATTTTTTGTCAGTTTAACATAAGTTACAAGTTTGAAGGTGATTTCAATTTTTCAAAATCACTTTAATCACAAGCATTGTATGATGTAGGATAGTTTTAAATAGAGACTTCCAATTTTTGCTAATGATATATGCTCCCATGGTATTGATATATTTTAAATCTATAATTCGGGGCAGGGTACTGGGAACTGAACTCAGGGACTCGCATTTGCCAGGCAAGCTAACATGCTGCTGAGCTATATCCCCATCCCAAAAAACTGTGGATTATAAGCAAAATGAGTCACACCAGGACAATTAATCATGCAGAAATGTTCAAGCTATCTTTAATTTGATTTTCAATGTGGAGCAGATATGTTCCTAGTTATAGTGTGGAATTAGTATTAATACAGAAGAAATACTTTTTTTTGGTTTCTATGTATATTATTAGTTGCTTGCTTTAATTATGAAGCTTAACTTAAAATTTGATTTCTTACTGATCATTTAATTTCATTGGAAAAATGAAAACATGAGGGAACACAATGTAAAACGTCTAACTCATTTTATTCTCAGGAATAATTCGTTAAGAAATATTTTTGCCTTTTAAGAAATGAAAAATGTTTCAAAGTTAAATGAAGTATATCTGCTATAAAACATCTAAAATAAAAACAACTTGAAGCAAGACTCTCAAAAAAAAACCACAAAGAACAAAAAAAAAAAATTAAAACAAAAATAAATCTAAGTGTAATGGCACAAGCCTGTAATCCCACCACTTGGGAAACTGAGCCAGGAAGACTGCTTCGAGTTCAAGGCCAGTCTGAACTACAAAGTGTGTTCAAGGTCATTCTGAACTAACACCAAAAACTGTCTCAAAAAAACAAAAATAAAAACTTGAAAATATTCAGAAAACCATCAGAGAACTCAATGAAAATATAGATTTGAATTTGAGTTTTTCCCCATTGTACACTGTAAGAAAAATTATTTTAACTTCTAAACAAAAGTTCATAGGAAAACTCTATTAACAGTATTCTAATACTGGAGCCTAAGCTTAAAGTATTACCTTCTTTTTATGCATAATTCTAACCAGTCAGGGTAATTTGTAATCAGACAGTATTTTAAGGATTAGTTTCCTAAAGGATTTCAATGTATTTTTATTTTTTATTCTTCTGTATTTTTAGGGAAGAATCTACAAGGTCTCACTACTATCTCAACTCATAGTGTTCTGCCTGTTTACTGCCTCCCAAGAGTGGGATTACAGGTGCACAGCACCATGCCCAGTCTCAACTCGCTTCGAGGGTTGGCCTGGCATGGCATGCCCTGGGGATCGAACCCTACAGCCCCTGCTTGCAGGTGTTTTAATCTGCTGAGCTACTTGGCCGGCCCTCAACGTATTTTTAAATGATTAATTGTATTTGGTATATCAGATATAGTGTAAATAGTTGTAACCCTAGCCTTCAATTCCATCTCACTTTAATGATTCTTATATTTCATATGACCAGCTACTTTTTTTTAATTAATTTTACTGAGAAACAAATAGCAATGAGACAGTTTCAAAACAGGTAGGACACTTACAATAATTAATACATTGCATATTATTGTCCTTGTAATAATTATTCAAAGTACATGATGCAGGTATCATATCCTGTCCAAAAACTATTAGTACATTTTTTTCTTCTCATTAAACTAAGAGTAAGTAGCTGTATATCTATCTTGTTTTGCATATATAGATACAAAATGGCTCTTCATTTATATTGTCTTTTTGTTTAGTTTTGTCAGAGATGGGAATTGCACTGCCATTTAAATAGTGTACATGTGTGAATTCAGCAAAATAATCCAATATAGTCCAGTAGTCCATAATAATAGTGGGTTTTACGTAGGACTGCCAATGTCAGAAGCTGTTGACTTGAACCTTTTACAGCTTAGCATATTAATATTGCTTTACTTTTTATACCTTGTTTTTATACTTTTCTGCTGGATGATTAAGACTAAGATAAAGCAAGACCTATATAACAAGGAATATAACTTCTGTATCTGACAAGGTCTGTTAAATCCTCTCATAATTTACCCTGAAACCATGCACTGCAGTTTGTAGATCCTTTGTCAATGTCAGCCATGTGGATGAGTAATGAACACTGCTTGACCAATTTGCTCTTTGTGAAAGCCTGAGAGAATGTTTTGTCTCCATGTACTCTCCTTAGGCACACTCTACATCATCAATCACTTTCCTCTGAGGCTCCATAATCTCCCTGATCAGAAAATTTGGGAGATCACTGAGTTACAGGATGTTACAGTACAGGTGTGCTTATGTCTTGAGTCCTCAGTGACCTTGAAAGGCTAGGGCCAAAATGTTGGCTGTCCTTGTGGCCCTCCTCCTTACTAATTTTTGGTCTGCAAACTTAAGTTGTTAACCCTCCAAAAGAGAAGCTTAATAATATTATTACCCTATAACACAGGCAGTTGAGCTTAACCTCACTATCTGTCTGAATATCAAACGTCATAGACATAAAATGAAACAGGTATTTTCCATCAAGTATTGATATGTTAAACTTTAAATCCCTACAGAATGTGAAGAAAAAAATAAAAAGTAAAAAAAAAATTAAAAATAGGAATAATCACATACTTTTACACAGAAATTTAGAAATCTAACCATATACAGCATTGTAGTAGGACAATCCTATGACATTCTTTTTCTCTCTCATTTTCATTTATTACCATTTTTTAGAAACAAACATTACTTGAAAGACAGTGTAGCAGTAACTGATATGACATTAGAAACAGTATGTATTTAGAAGACCAGAATGACAGGCATTACAAGCAAGGCCCTAGTTTTACACATTGCTATCTTCAGTGCAGTTGCAGGGTTCACAGATATCAGCATATATATAGTTAGTAAGAATGAGAATCTTGGGACCAGGGAGATAGCTCAGTAGAATAAGTGCTTGCCTGGCAAGGTTCCACAAAAAAAAAAAGAATGAGAATCTTACCAATTAACTGCTAGTTTCCAAAACATGCTGAAGATTCTTAGTATCACTGCCTTACCCACCTTGTGCATATAAATGTATGGTTTTTACTCCTGTCATGTTTCCTAGTTTTTCTCCTTGCCCTCTCTTCATTGTTTAATGCTTCAGTTCTTGCTTTCCTTTTAATTGTGTTATATCTTTCTCTCTTTTTTGTTTTGTTTTAAGTTCTTACACTAGAGAGACTACATGATATTTACACATGTGGGTCTGGTTTATTTCACTTACAAGAATAGCTTCAAGTGACATCAACTTAAATATAAAGGCTTCAAGATTTTCATTCTTTATAGCTGAGAAATACTCTACAGTATAAAAATACCACATCTTTTTCATCTACTCCTCAGGTGATGGGCATCTTGATTGTTTCCAAGATTTGACTAATCACACATTGTGCTGCTATAAACACAGGTGCACACATACCAGTATGATGTGACATTTTCAGTTCCTCTGGAAAAATTCCCAGTAGGGGAATAGCTGTTTTAAATGGGATTTCCAAATAAAAATAAAAAATAAAATAAAATAAAAATAAATGGGATTTATAGTACTAATTTTTTAAGAAATCTCCATATGATTTCCATAATGGTTGCACCAGTCTGCGTTTCCACCAGCAGTGGAAAAGAGTTCTTTTTTTCCCACAGCCTCTCCATCATAGGTTCTTGTTGATTTCTTTATGATAGTCATTATTTGTGGGGTGAGATGGTATCTCAGTGTTGTTTTAATTTGCATTTCACAAATGGCTAGTGATGTAGAGCCTTTTTCCATAAATTTATTCGCTTCTCTAATTTCACCCTCTCAGAAGTGTGTGTCCATCTTGGATGCCCATTTCTGGATTGGGTCTTTAAATTTGGGGCCCTAATTATTTTAGTGCTTTATAAATTCTAGACAGAAGACCTTTTTCTGTGTGCTTATTAGTTAACTTTTTTCCAAATTTGTGGGTTGTCTTCTCATTTTGTTGGTAACTTCTTTTGACATGCAAAAACTTCTCAATAAGAGGAAACCCCCGTTGCTAATTCTTTCAAGTGTTTCCCGTGCAATTTGGTCTTTGTTCATGAACTCTTTGCCTACCCCTATGTCTTCAGGAGTTCCTCCTACTTTCTATTCCAGGAGATTTACTGTTTCTGTTTTAATGTTTAGATCTTTAATCCATTTTGACTTTAGTTTAGTGCATGCTGATAGACCTAGGTAAAGTTTTAGTTTTTGGCATGTAGACAGCCAGTTTTTCCAGCACCATTTGTTAAAGAGGCTATCTTTCTTCCAGTGAGTATGTTTGGCCCCTTTGTCAAATATAAGGTGGCTGAGTGTGTTTGCAGTAGCTTCAGCATCTTCTAATTTATTCCACTGATCCTCAGGTCTGGTTTTTTTTTCCCAATACCATGCTGATTTTATCACAGTAGCTTTGTAATATAATTTCAAGTAAGGAATTATGATGCCTCCTGCATTGTCTTTGTTGCCCAGGATTGCCTTTGCTATTCTAGGTCTTTTCTGGTTCCAAATAAATTTTAGGAATGATTTCTCTAGGTCTTTGAGGTATGTTGCTAGTAGTTTGATAGGGATGGCATTAAATCTGTACAACAATTTTGGGAGTATGGCCATCTTCACAATGTTGGTTCTTCCTATCCAGGAGCATGGAATATCTTTCCATTTTCTGAAATTCTCTGCGATCTCTTTTTTCAGAGTACTATAATTTTCATTGAATAGATCTTTGACATCTCTAGTTAGATTAATTCCTAAGTATTCATTTTTTGTGGTGCTACTGTAAAAGGTATTGTTTCTCTAATATCAATCTCAGTGTGTTTGTTGTCTCTTTAGAGGAATGCTATTGCCTTTTGGGTATTGACTTTGTATCCTACTATGCTACTGAATTTTTGTATTAATTCTAGTGGCTTCTTGATGGAGCTTTTTGGTTCTTCCTAAGTAAAGTATCATGTCATATGCAAATAATGATAGTTTTCTTCATTACCTATTCTTATTCCTTTTATTTTTCTCTCTTGTCTAATGGCTCTAGCTAATGATTCCAGAATTATTTTGAATAGGATTGGTGATAGAGGACATCTTTGTCTTGTACCAGATCTGAGAGTAAATGATTTGTTTCCATATGACCAGTTTCTGAGCAAAGTGTATAAACAAGTGTGTGGCATGGGTAATTTTATGTATGTATGTATGTATGTATGTATGTATGTATGTATTTTAGTACCGGGTCTACAGGGTCTCATTACACAGATCAGACTCCTAGTGATTTTCCTGTTTTCAGCCTCTCAGGCGCTGGGATTACAGTCACGAGTTACCACGCCCAGTCTCAATCGGCTTCTCAGGTATGGGACCAGCATAGCATGCTGGAGACTGAACCTTGGCTGTGCTCTATCTAAGCAAGGCACGGATGATCTTAAAAGAAATACACAGTACTTTTTTCCTTTTACGCATTTCTGCTCAGTGAAATTTAGACTGTATTAATTATGGAAACAGTCATAATAAATCACAAGATCCCCCATAATAGAATATGAAGTTATTTTAGAAGACCATAATATTTATCAAGCTTTTACACAAAGACAAAGGTTAGTCTTCCTAAAATCCCTGAGATTTAAGAATTTTTTGAAATGAGTCAATACAAATAGATTATCTGTGATGCAAAAGTAATTATATGGATGTTTTCACTATTATAAAATAAAATAGTTAGAATAAATAGATTATAGATATTATCAGGTAAAATTCTAATAATTCCACACATTAAACAAAAGATCTTATGTTAGGAAAAAGAAATACAGCATAGACTTTTATAGAAAATTCCTCACAAGTTATTTCAGTATATTTTAATTGTAAAATGTGGTAAGAAAGTGACAATAATTTTTCCTTAAATTACACACAATAATTTGATCTTTCTTAAAACACACTTCATATTTTACATTCTCAAAGCATATAGATTGTGTATTATGCTGTCTCTTCTTCTTTTCTTTTTTTTTTTTTCCCCAGTACCAGGGTTGACTCAGGACCTTGAGGCTTGCCAGGAAGGCACTTATTGTACTAAGTTATCTCCCCAACCCCTAGTTATGTTGTTTTCAATTTAATTTATTTTTTTTTATTATTATTTATTTATTTATTTATTTATTTTGTGTGTGTGTG
>NW_004524694.1:1860360-1867665 GCF_000260255.1 Octodon degus | reverse complement strand
ATTTATTTATTTTGTGTGTGTGTGTGTGGCCAGCTCAGCCCACCAGGGGGCGGGGCTGGCTGGCATGTGGTGCTGGGGGATTGAACCGCGGTCTCTGTGTTTTGCTTAGCTCAGCTTGTTCTAAGTAGGTGCCTTAGACCACTGAGCCATCTTACCAGCCCTTCAATTTAATTTAAAACAGTGTCATAGTCACACACAACAATTTTTCAAAGGTATTTTAATTTAAATCTTTACCAATATGAATGAAAATATATAAACTATTTTTTACAAAGCTAAATATTTAAAGAGATATGTAAAATTCTCTAATGGAACATGGCTCATCATAAAAATGAAAGTTTAGAGAAAAAAAAACATTGTTTAAAATACAGTCAAAGTATTTTCATTCTGTTATATAAAATATCAAAAGTCATTTTAATGAACAATACTTATGACATATTTGCATTGATAATCTGAAAGTGTGAGATAATGAAAAATAAAATAGATTGAGATGTACCATTTGGCGGTTTTCAAGAATTTACTTAAAGAAGAAACAATACTATTGAGAGGCAATACTTTCTGGGTCTCTTATTTCTGGGTATCTTTCAAATAGAAGCATTGAAGGCTTTTAATTCCCAACTGTTTTGAAAATATCTTCACAGAAAATAGTCATCAGCCTTCTAAAAAACGTGCAAGTCGGTTGTGAGTTTTAAAAGTAAAGATAAGGTCTTCCTTGGAATAAAAAAAGCAGGCAAGACTTTTACCTAACGTACAATTTCCTTAAACGTAAGGTTTCTCCCAAGTACACTGCTTAAAGATATCTCTGACCCTCTTCATACAACTCTGTGGGAACTGGGCTAAGGATATGAACACACTCAAAAAAATTATCCTTTGATTATTGTGGTGGTTGTATCTAATAAAGAACTTTGTGTCCATTTGGTACCCAACGTCTGTGAAATTATGCAAGCTAAATTTTTAGTTTAGAAGTACAGTAAAACCACAAATCCTTTACCAGTTTTTGATACATACCTGTTAGTGTTTTTGTCTTTATAGGGCTGCTGGCATATTCAGAGGCCTGATAAGACTGTGGCTTTGCCAATGGTGCACTTCCAACCGAGAGTTCATCCTCCTTCCTTTTGTTAATTGGTGTAACAAGAGGTACAGATACCACAGGCTGGTGAGAAAGCCCAAATGAAAAAATAATTATTGCTTTTTTAAAGTAATAGATATTAAATATAGTAACATCAGTGCCTCACAAGTTGCATTGGAGTATTATTTGTATGTTGGTTTATTTTTTTATTTAATGTATTTGGTACAGGGTCTCACTACATAGCTCAGATTCTTAGTAATCTTGTTTTCAGGATCCGCAGAGGTGGGATTACAAGCATGCACTCACTGGTAGTTCCACAAACCCACAGATGGGGCCGGAGCTGTATGTGGTGCTGGGGATCAAACCCTGGTTCCTGCACTTGCCAAAGCAGATGCTTAGTCTGCTGAGCTGTCTTGCAGGCCCGGAAGAATTATTTTAAACTGTCCTTCCTGTAGCAGCACAATTCATCATAGCTAAATCTTGGAAACAACCTAAATGTTCAAGTGAGGAATGCATTAAAAAAAGATGTGACATTTTTGTACAATGGAGTATTATTCACCTACAAAGAAGATAAGGTGAGTATTTATGGATCAATGGATGCAACTAAAGGCTATCCTCATAAATGAAATAAATTAGACCCACATGTGTAAATATCATATTGTTTTCCCTAGTGTAAGAAACTGAAAGAGTAAATAAAATCCGAAAGGTAAAATTAGACCCACATGTGTAAATATCATATGGTTTTCCCTAGTGTAAGAAACTGAAAGAGTAAATAAAATCCGAAAGGTACAATAGATGTAGTAAAAGGGAAAGAAACTGAGCAAAAACAATAAACAACTGGGATGAGTAAAAGGAAAAAAAGGAAGGGGAAAAATAATGTATGTATATACACAGGATAACTAAGATAACTGTACTACTAAATTTTATTAATTTTTTTGAAAGTAGCAGTTAATGCTTAAAATTTTTACTTTGCTCAAGTTTACATGCTTATATCTGTAATATGATCAACTACAATGAAGACAACAATCTGCAATATAACAACCACTGTTGAAAACCTATCATGTTTTTTTAAATTGTGTACCATTTTACTGTTACCTATTGTTTTTCTATTCTCTTTAAAATAAATTAATTAAAAATTGTCCTTGGTTGGCAAGATAGTTCAGCAGATTAAAGCACCTAACTAGGCAAGTTTAGGAAAGCACAGGGACGGAGGTTTGATCCCAGCACCACATGCTGTGCCAACCCCGCCCCAAGGCAGGCTAGCCAGCTCCCCACCACACACACACACACACACACACACACACACACACTTGTCCTTAATGTCCATTCCCCTTCCTTCTTTCCCTTTTTCACTTTCTTCCTCCCCCCTCTCTTTCCTTCCCTCCCTCATATATCTCTTATACTCAGGGTATATGTTTCATAAATCCTAGTAGATCCCTAACACAACATTTACATTCCATTACGTATTAAAAGCAATCTAGGGATGATTTAAATTATATTGCAGGATATGTATAGGTTATATGTACATACTATGCCTTTATTTTATTTATTTTTATTTCTTTCTTGAAATACTAGGGATCAAATCAGGACTTTATGCTTACCAGGCAGGTGCTTATGCCACTGAGCTATCTCCCTGGCCCACTGTGCCATTTATATAAGGAACTTCAGCATATGAAGATTTTGAAATCTAAAGAGAGTTCCTAGCACCATGGACACTAAAGTACAACTCTACTATGTTTTTCAATAAATACATACTAATAATACTGTAGGCATAATGAGAAATAATAACTAATAATAAAATAGAATACTATCGTGTAATAAATTTTTTAGAGATTAATGAATTATTTCTGAAATTTCTGGTTTAGTATTTTTAGGTCATGGTTAACCATTCTATATAAAAATCAATATAGCCTGGGGCTGAGGAGATAGCTCTGTGTCTTAAGTGCCTGCCTGGCAAGAGGAAGGACCTGGGTTTGAACCCCAGTACTGCATCCAACCAGTCCCAGAACCTGAGCGCACTGTACTAGCCGTCAAAACTGAGTGTGGTGGCGCCAGGTAATCCCAACTTGGGGATGCTGAAATAAGAGGATCACTATGAGTCTGAGCTGCATAGTGAGATCCTGTACCAAATATATATAATTAAAAAGCAATTTTAAAAAGAGAGCCTAGAAGTACTTCATTTACACATAAGATAATATGGGAAAGGCACAATTTGAAAATTGTAAGTCTAAGAAAAAGAATGTAAATCACTATCAAAAGGCAGTTTTAGGAACAAACTGTATTCCCAGAATATATTACATAATTCACTATTTTAGAAATGCTGAAAAATCTATAATTTGTATGAGAAAGTGATAATCACAGTACATTTGGATATAGAAAAAAATATTCAGCTAGAAAAAGATGGAAAACATTACGCTACTGTACTGAATGAGTTCTGAGCTGGAGAACAACTGTTTCACCTTTTTCATTGAAAGTCTGATGTTACTTTTGATGACTCCCAATACAAGCTTGTTGGAATTTTGGCAAAATCCCATTTATTTTAAATTTGCTATAGGATCAAAGATCAATGCTGAATTGGGTGGAAAACAATCATCAAAAGTTGAGTTTTAGCCACAAGTGAGAAGGAAATTATAGCTTGGAAAACAACAGATAATAAGTGCAACACAGCTGTGGTAGAGGGTGGATGTGGTAGGGAACCAGTGGACTGCAGCATAGTCCAGTGCTGTTCTCAACACCTCAACAATCGAAACTTTTACAAATAATGTAAACAGGAAAATGGAAAATTATCTTACAACTTGTTACTTGGTCTGAGCAAAAGGATAAAAACTGAAAATGAGAAAATAAAATTTAAATGCAAAATGTATAATACTGTATTAGGTATAAATAACAGTATATTTAATATCTAAAATTCATGGTTTCCTATTGAGAATTTAGTCAAATTGACATTATAAAAAATAAGAAGCTTTTAAGACCTAGATGACAAATGCTCAGCACATTTTAAGTTTTTATCATTTATACCTTTTTCATAAAAACATCACTGTAAAAGGAGATGCACAATTGTAACACATATCTGCATATTGAAATTTTCATAGCACTTCTTGAAACTAAAAAAATGAACTTCCCCATCTTTAAAATTAAAGGAAGTAGAAATGTATACAGAAAAAGCTCTTAAGTTCCAATCATTAGTGAGTTTATATTCTCTTAAATTTCTGTCATTTATGTATCTGGAATATAACAGAGCATTCTAAGAAATTAGAGTCAAGTTGAGGATTAAAATTAATACATAATAACAAGAAAAATTATGTGCTGGTAGTGTAACCAAATTTAAGTATAGTATCTAAAAGATATGATTACTGAAAGCCATCAAATTGGCAAAATCCAATGACAAACCAAAAAATTCTTTACTTCCAGTGGCTGAAATGGAGTGTATTTTTCACACAGGTAAAAATACATTAAAATCAATCGAACCTCCCAAATCAGTGTGCAAGACTCTTCTATGCCTTGTACACAGACATTTAAAATACCTACAATGGTGCCTAAAGGTCCTCAATAATAAGGTTGAATGACTGCTAATGCAGTTATTGCATATCACCCATCAAGTAATACTGGAGATGTTAGACCAGTGATACTGGAGATGTGAGACCAGTAGAAATATAACTTCTCCAGTCAAAATATAAAAAATAAGCAATATTTATTTTTAATAACTCTGATTTACAGTTTAAATTTTGTAAAGGCTTTGTTACCAGATGACTGGATTGTGTAATTCATCCAAGGATTACTCCTGGTAAGATTGATCAATTGATGACACTAAGGGGACGAAATGGGAAAGCAGGAGGTGTGGCCTAGTTGAAGGGTTGGGTCATGTGTTTGGTCCCTTTTCCTCTCTGAGTCCCTGTAGCTTTGCTTCTACTCTTCCATCATGATCACTCTTTAATCATTTCAAAGTCCAAAGCATTGGAAGCAGCCAACACTGCCTAAAAAATCTCCAAAACAAAAATATATCTTTTCTCCTCTAAATTGATCTTCTCAGGTATTTGGTCACAATGATGAGAAGATGACTAATACAGTAATTTTCTTTAATCTACTTATATTCTTTATCCTTCTGGTACTAAAGATGACTTAAAAATTCAGCGGTGATACAGACTAGACTTGTGCTATACTTTCTCTATTAATGTCCCATAATCACAAATACCTAAAGTGTCTCATGCTTTCCCTTCCTATAAAAGGTAACTTTCTTTTAATTTATTAATTTAATACACTGAAAAAAAAATGTAGAATTTTAAAGAATAAAATACCATTTAGAGGGCTGGTCAAATAGCTCAGTGGATTAAAGCCAGACACAGGGGCCAGGAGTTCAACCCACTGGGCCTGCCATGCCAGTCCCGCCCCTGGAAAGCACTGAGAGGGCCATGGTGGCATGCACCTTTAATCCCAGCACTTGGGAGGCTGTAAACAGGAGGATCACTATGGGCCCGATCTACACAGTGAGACCCTGTACACCCTGTTACACCCTGGCCTAAAAAAAAAAAAAAATTAGGTTCCCACTCTAGCCATAAATAATGATTATGGCTACCATAATCATTATTATGGTAGCCATATCATGCATACTTGGGTTTTTAAAAGAAATGAAATATTACAGATAAAGCCAATATCCTTTTTGCTAATTTACTGTCACATCCTTTCACATTCAATCACTATTATATTTGTACAAGTCATTGAAATTATTTTATACCAATTGTGGCCATCAATCAAGATTATCAGATTGACTGAATTAAGAGACACCTAGCAGATTAGTAGAACATACTACTGAGTGTGTCTGTGTGGATACTTCCACAGAAGATTGGAATGTAAGCCCAGAGGAGGGAAAACCCATCCTAATACAGGGTCACTATCCAATAAGCTTGCAGGGTAGATGGAATGAAAAACAAAAAGGAGAACATCTGCCAGCATTTGAAAAAGCTCTGTTCTATTTGAGTGACTGTATCTTTTATACTGTCATAGCCTATGTACATCAGACTCCAATTTCTTTCGCCTTACAGGATACACTCATGGGCCAGTGATATAGCTCACTGGTTTTAAAGTCCCTGCTTAGGCAAGCCTGAGGCAAGGACAGGGACTGCAATTCAAACCCTGGGAACACAGGCCTAGTCAACCCTATCCCCAGGGCAAGCTGAGCCAGCCACAAAAAAAAAAAAAAAAAAAAAAAAAAAGACTAACACCAGCTACTCTCCGAGGAACTTCTACACCTGAAGTCTGAGATGGTTTTGACTTCTTGATTCTTCCTCTTTCTGTCTGTTGGAGAGGGGAGTGCTGGGAATTGAGTGTGAGATCTTTGCACTAAGCTATATATATTCTGAACATCCTCCCTTTTTTAAAATTGTAAGACAGGTTCTCCATAAGTAGCTAAATTGCCCAGAATTTACAAGCTTCCTGTCTCAGACTCCCACAGCATTGGAATTACAGATGTAAATTATCATGCCCAAGTCCTTGATCCCTCTTACTGTTGTTCTGTGGCTTCTAGCTTTTTACACCGAACAACTTCTGGGTCTTCTCACTGTCTAGCATATAGGCTTCCATTGTGGACTATTCCATCCATGCTCTTGAAGCCTATCTAATATATCCTCCTGCTTACATGTATGTGTGTGTTTTTTATTGATTCTGTGTCTTTAGAGAACTCTAACCACTATATCTGTATTCACTTAAGCACATAATAATAATTAAGGTTAATTTTTGGACAAAATAAATGCTCTCATATTACATATATACTTAGAAAATTGCTTTATTGCATTACATATAATTTTGATGCATTATACTAAGATTCACTGTATCTATTTTAATATATAAATATTCTGTTTTACCCAAGCATTTAAATAGAAGACAAGAGACATTTTAGAAGTACATTTTTTAGTATTACTTAACTAATATATTGTGAAACTCTATTATGAAGCTCTATTGAACTATGTTGAATATGAACTATACTATGAAACTATATTATGAAATTTAAATTGTGTACAAGTTTTTGAGGCAACCCAGCAACACTGACATCTTAAAATATGCTCTTAAAATGCCAAAATATGTAGTGAGATCTACTACTCATACTTCTGAAACTATATTCTTAGTAAATAAGGATGAATAAAAGATTTAATTACATATTATATGGCTTCTGTTTTTGAACATATAATTTAAAATTTTATTTTAATATAGTAATGGTAAAATACAGTTAAAAACAAAATTCTGGC
>NW_004524694.1:1849766-1851357 GCF_000260255.1 Octodon degus | reverse complement strand
ACTACAAGGCTACTGTGATAAAATCAGCATGGTACTGGCAACAAAATAGACCTGAGATCAATGGAATAGATTAGAAGATGCTGAAGCCCCTATGAACACACTCAGCCACCTTATCTTTGACAAAGGGGCCAAACATACTCACTGGAAGAAAGATAGCCTCTTTAACAAATGGTGCTGGAAGAACTGGCTCTCTCCATGCCGAAAACTAAAACTTGACCCACGTCTATGAGCATGCACTAAACTAAAGTCAAAATGGATTAAAGATCTAAACATTAAAGCAGAGACACAAAATCTCCTGGAAGAGAAAGTAGGCGGAACTCTTGAAGACATAGGGGTAGGCAAAGACTTCATGAACAGAAATCAAATTGGAGAAGAAACAGTTGAAAGAATTAACAACTGGGACCTGCTCTTACTGAGAAGTTTCTTCACATCAAAAGAAATTACCAACAAAGTGAAAAGGTAACCCACAAATTGGAAAAAATCATGACAAATAAGTACTCAAGATAAAGGTCTGCTCTCTAGAATTTATAAAGAACTAAAAAACAATAGAGCCCCAACATTTAAAGACCCAACCCAGAAATGGGCATCCGAGATGAACACAGGCTTCTCAGAGGATGAAATTAAAGAAGCAAATAAATATATGAAAAAATGCTCCACATCACTAGCCATACGTGAAATGCAAATTAAAACTACATTGAGATATCATCTCACCCCAGAAAGAATGGCTATCATAAAGAAATCACCCAACAACAAATGTTGGAGAGGCTGTGGGGAAAAAGGAACCCTTCTCCACTGCTGGTGGGAAGGTAGACTGGTTCAACCGTTATGGAAATCAGTGTGGAGCCTCCTTAGAATAGTTGGACTGGAAATCCCATTTAAACCAGCTATTCCTCTACTGGGAATTTTCTCAGAGGATCTGAAAACATCATACCATAGTGATATATGTGTGACTATGTTTATAGCAGCACAATTTGTGTTAGCCAAATCTTGGAAACAACCAAGATGCCTCTCACCTCAGGAATGTTTGAAAAAGATGTGGTAATTTTACACAATAGAGTATTATTCTGCTATTAAGAATGATAAACTCGAAGCCTTTGTATAGAAGTGGATGCCACTTGAAGATATATTCATAAGTGAAATAAACCAGACACACATGTGTAAATATTGTATAGTTTCCCTAGTATAAGAACTCAAATGAAGAAATACAAATAGAAAGGTATAATACAAGTAGAAGAAAAGCAGGATCTCGAGGACTAACCAATCAAGACAGGGAAAGGAGAAGAGCTAAGAAACATGACAATATCAAGCTATACAGTTATATGTAGAAGATGCACAAGGCAATGATCCTGAGAATCCCCAGAAGATTTTTTAATCTAGCAGTTAATTGGAAAGATTCTCACTGTGACTAACTATATATACTGATATCTGTGAACTAAGCAACTGCACTGCAGATGGTAATCTGTAATAGTAGTTTCATGCTTCGAGTGCCTGTCATTCTGTTCTTCTGAATACGGACTGCTTGTCATGACATGCCAGTTGCTGCTGTGTTGTCTCCTGGGTGGATGATTGATTGTTCAAAAAGAAGGGGATG
>NW_004524694.1:1843120-1848310 GCF_000260255.1 Octodon degus | reverse complement strand
TTTATTTATTACATCTATTTATTGTGTGTGTGTGTGGCCAGCTCAGCCCACCAGGGGGCGGGGCTGGCTGGCATGTGGTGCTGGAGGATTGAACCGCGGTCCCTGTGCTTTACCAAGCTTGTTTCAAGTAGGTGCTTTAGACCACTGAGCCATCTCTCCAGCCCTGGTTTGAATTATTAAATGTCTAATTAACTTAATTAAGCAGCTACAACACTCTATCGGCCTTTAGGATATTTAGGGTATAATGGACACCACTGTACTAACTTCAAAATAGTAATTTATAATGAAGGAAAGAATTAGTAAGGAAATGTTTTCTCAAATACTTCCTTGCCATTAGTTTTACTTCATCACATGTTCTGTGTTAGTAAACTTTATAAAATCCAACTGTATTAGTGTTCTCTAGTTTTCCTTTACCCTTCAGCATAGTGTCAAATGCCCCAAATTACAAATAAAATCCTCTGGAAGTTGATTTACAATTTCTAGTGGTCTTTTTTTTTTTTTAAATGTATTTAGTATGGGGCCACTAAACAGCTCAGACTCACAGTCATCCTCCTGTTTTCAGCCTCCCAAGTGCTGGGATTACAGGCATGTACCACCATGCCCAGCCTCAACAGCCTTCTCAGTGTGCTCCATGGCAGGCATCAAACCCCAGTCCCTGTGTCTGCATAAGCAGGAGCTTTAATCCACTGAGCTATCTGGCTGGACCTCTAGCAATCTTTGCAAGAAGAGTTTACTCCAGTTTAGACTCACAGTTGCTTCTTTCTATTATCAATTTGCATGTTCTTTATCTTTGCTCAAATAGTTCAGTTGGAAACCACCTTCCCTTACTGGTTCAGCCCATGATGTTCATCTTACTTATTAATTCTCTCTTTTCACGTATCTATTCTGTTAAGCTTTATATCTACATGGCCCCTCAAAGTGATATCCACTTACAGTAGGGGATTCATGGAGGTAACTGGGTCACGGGAGTGTGAAATTCATCTGTAGATTAATCCACCTATAAGTTTATAGCAATATGTAATGTTGGGAGGTAAAGCCTGGCTAGATGAGATGGGATACTAGGGTCATAGCCTGAATGGTCTCTCTCCCTCTCTTCTCCCCAGTCTCTCTCTGCTGCCTACTGCCATACCATGAACTGCTTCTCATCACCTATGCCCTTTGCCATGCTATCCTGACTTAGTGCCAGCCAACTATGGACTGAAACCTTTACAAACTGTGAGCTAAAATAAACCACTCATCCTTACAGATGTGTCAGGTTTTGTGTCTCAACAATGAGATAGGAAGTCCCTTTTTTGTTCATATAATCCTGGACACACATCTGCAGAGTGTCTACTGAAAACATTTCTGTATTTCAAAACATTCTAAAATATAATAAAGATTGTCCTAAAATGAGGGATATTCTCAGTGTAACTTTCATTTTGGTAGTCTTGGGACCTAGCACATTCTTTACATTTAATAGCTCCTTATTAAAATGAAGACTGAATGGGGGAAGAATGGTATACTTTCCTAATGAAAGTATGCTACGGTGAAGAAAAACTTATAAAGACTCTCCCAGAAAGAAAGACATAGAGAGAAGAAAAAAAAGAGCAAAGAAAGGAGCTTAGATTGTATATTTCAGTTAATTTTTCTGCTTCTTTTAAAATTATAACATCAAGTATATTTCTAATACCAACTAACACTAATTTACTTTAGAACAAAATACACCAAACTATTTCATATAGATTAATGCAAAATTACAATAGCAATGGTAAAATACAATCCCAAATAATATAAATATGGCCACAACAATTCTCATTACTGTCCTTTACAATCTATATGACTGCAGTCTCAGTCTCTGTGAATATCAATTTCTTCACCTGAAAGTCAACTGCTATAATTATAGTTAATATCCTGGTAAAATCTCACTTAAGTATTCTAGAAAGTCCAATCACCTATTCTGCTGTTACTTTTGATTTATGCCTTTTTAAATAAAAGCACATCTGAATCTTCTGCAGTAAGCATCCCATTCCCAGGACTAGGCATTTAATGCATGCATATTAAATAAATCTAAAAATGTAGAAGAAACACAGAAATTGCAAAAATAAAAATAATATTGACCAATGTCGGTGAGAACATAACTGCATAACTACTCCTGCTAATGTATTTTACACCAAATTTGTACAGAAATTATTCTCAAAAATAAAGAAACTATGTTGAGCTGCAATTTTTGATAAATAAAATAAAGGAATACCTGTGATTAAAAGGAGTTGCATGGTACAATTAGAAATTCTGGTAAACCCATAAAAAAAGGTCCAATCAAAAGGGATGTGGAATTCCACCAAATAACTGAGAAAATCTCTTATCATTCAGAGAAAAACAAGTCTCTAACCTGTTGTATATGTCTGCTTGTTCGTTTGAGAGGCTGGTAGATGAGCCATGTGTATATGATTGGGTCAATATTAATGGCGAATCCTTGCACACTGCAAAGAAGTACTGCACCTGCAAAGTAAGATTAATAATGGTAAAAATCCCTCATTGAGATAATATGGTTGATATCATTTTATAAGTAGGACAGTTATTTTAAAAAAGACAGTAAGAATAAAATAAGACTAATAAGTGGCAAGATATAGATGAAGTCAAACCCTCACACAACAGATGCTAAAACAGCAAAACGGTGCAGCTCTCTGTACAGTAGCATGGTATTGAAAGAAAAAAAAAACATAATTACCTAGTAAATCTCTTATTAGGTACAAACCAAGGAGAATGGAAAATACATGTCTACACAAAAATTTCTGCTCAATATTTCATATCAGTATAAATTAATAGCTCTAAAAAGATGAAAACAAATGTTCATGAATAAATCATTTTTTCAATATGGTATACACGTGAAGTGGAAGATAATACATCAAAAAAGAAACAAAGTACTCATACATGCTACAGAATACATGGTGAAAACAAACAGTTTGCAGGCTCACTTGCTCGCAATCTCAATCTCTCTCTGCCTCTCGCATGCTCTGTCTCAGTCTCTGTCTGTCTCTGTCTCTGTCTCTCTCTCTCTCTCTCACACACACACACACACACAGAGATATATTGTATTATTCCAATTATGAGAAATGGCAAGAAAAGGTTAAAATACAGAGGCAAAAACTAGCTTACTGGTCCCTAGCTGGTAGGGAGAGGGGAAGTGGAAATAATTACACGGTTACATGATTTTCGACAATGATGAAAATATTCTCTAATTAGAAAATGGCAATGGCTATACAATTTCATGAATTAAATCATTTTTTGGTATACAAAAGTTGTTCATTCTGGATCTTACCTCCTGCAGATATCAAAACCTGCAGACACTAAAGTCTCTTACATAAAATAACAACAGTATTTTCATATAACCTAGTCACATAATACTGTGAACTTTCATTCATCTAAGTTAATTATATCAACTACAATATAAACATAAATAATTGTCATAACAATTTATTGACTAATGATAGTAAAAACTGTGTACATGCTCACTACAGAGAATTTTTTTCAAATATTTTCATTACATAGTTGGTTGAATCTGTGAGCGTAAAACCCACAAATAAAAAGGTCAATTGTATGCTAAAACTCATCATATAATAAAACAAATGATTTTTATGGAATGCAAATTAAAGTTTATTATAATTGTATTATCTATAAGAATAACAACAACAAAAACAACAAAAAAAGATTGGGCATGGTGGCATATGCCCGTAATCACAACACTAGGGAGGCTGAAAACAGGAGGATCATTATGAGTCTGAGCACTAAATAAAAAAATAAATAAAACAACAATTCTAACTTTCATGAAAAAGCATATTTTACATTGGCCTTAAGAGTAAAAGTATTATTTATCTTTGTTTATATGATAAGCCTAAATCATTGTTGGAAAAAATCATTACCATTCAATTTGTAATTATAAATTATATATTTTAATATCTTTAATATAAGAAAGAGCATGGCTACCCTGCACCGGCAGGACCTACTGCTCCCAGCTCAGGTGCATCATGGGTGAGACCCCTTTACCCCCTTGGGACACCCGCCATAACTCAGTAGTACCCCCGCACACCCCACCCACAGAGTAGGAAATTCTACCCCATTCCGGGAACCCCCAGATCCAGTCATGGTCCAGGCCCAGTGAGTGTGGGGGAGAGCTGCATCTCCCCCCTATTCCACCGTGTCCCCTCCAGACTTAGCTCAGGCCTGCCATACAGGCCTGGGGTGAAACCATGCAGGTGCAATCCCTGCAGACAGTGTACGGGACAGAACCACCCAGCTAGTCCAGGAGCAGAACATCTTGCCAGAGGGGCACAACTAGTTCACCCCCCCAAGGGCAACAACAGGAAGGAGCTGAGCACAGCAGCCAGATCCAACCCAGGGACAGCTGGATAAATCCAAACTTTGTACATCTGTGTACGTGCTAAGGTTATCACTGCAACAAAGATCTACAACAAAGGTCAGAAGACAGTGCTACACAAAATGACAAGAAGAACAAAATGCAATCTCAGAACCCAAGCTCACACATAACAAGTGCAGAGGACACTAACACAGAACAAAGTGGGATTCACACAGCTGAAAGCAATGAATCAACAACTTCTGAAATAAAGAAAGAGCTGCAGAAAGGTATAGAGGAACTCAGATTGGAAATGAAAACAGAAATCCCTGAATTAATAACATCTGCAGTAAAGAATCAAATGCAGAAACATATGGAGGAAACACAATGCCCACCTAGAACAAATACAGAGGACACTAGCTCAGATCAAATGTATGAATGAATAGCCTCAATAGTAGATAAGCAACAGCAGAAAGTCATAGAGGAACTCATAGCAGAATTCTTTTCTACTAGCTCAGCTCAAATGTATGAATCAATAGTGTCAATAGTAAATAAGCAACAGCAGAATGTTATAGAGGTACTCAGAGTGGAATTATTTTCTGAAATAAAAAAAGAATTCTCAGAACTCACAGCATCTGAAGTAAGGAATCAACTACAGAAATCTAGGGAGGAAACCCAATCTGAAAATCACGCTGCAGTAAAAGAATTTATAACTGCTTCTAAAGAAGACATTGATTAAAAAAAAAAATAGAGGAGATTAGAAAAATGACGGATTTCTTGAATGAGCAATACAGGAAAGAAATAGATCGCATGAAGCAGAGTCAAAGAGATATAGAGGAAATTAAAATCTCAATCACAAG
>NW_004524694.1:1830620-1837210 GCF_000260255.1 Octodon degus | reverse complement strand
GTTAGGATAGATATATAGTTACATTCTCTTAATGAATAGAGGGATTTGTTCTAATGGTGTTTGTAAATAGGATATCATGTCCGCATCTTGTACAGCAGTTCACCACTAGGAAGAATGTATGCAATTTGTTAATTATTGAAACTGTCCTACTAATTTGATTTGAAACTGTCTCATTGCTATTTATTTCTCAATAAAATTATGGATAAAAAGAAAAAAATATATAAGAAAAAGCTGTCTATATGAAATACAAGCTAATATTCTGAAAAAACAAAATTAAAGGGACACTTTTTTATCAGAGACTTTCTTTTCTGATAAAAAGTGGCTAACATGAAACTCAGGTGAAGGTGAATAGTCCCTTTTATGTACAGTTTATATATACTGTAAAGAAATTTTTGAGCTTTAACATACACTTTTCAACATAAACACCACTAGCTCCACTAAGGAAGATAATATATATATATGACAAAAGGAGTATGTCATGTCCAGTTTTATTACCGTATGGAGCTAAAGCACCTAGAAAGTAATCAAGTACATGCCAGGAGCTTAAGAAAAAAAAAAAAATCAGAATAAATGGTAGGTTGATAGTAGCTGGAAAAACCCCTACATTGCATGTTAAACTACTACAATTAGTACCTATTAATAGTAAGTCCTGAGAAATGTGATCCACATAGAGATGGAGAGGAGGTAAAAGCAACAGAAATTTTTCCTTTAAAGTTTTGTACAGAATTTTCCGATAAGCAAAATTTACCATGTCCATGCCTGTTCCTGTCTGTCAGAGGTTCTACTTCTCCCAGGGGTCCAGAATCAGTACAGAGCCATAGGCAACACACAAACAACACCCATCTGTCATGTAACAATGCTTCTTCAACTGAGCTATGATTCACAAAAATCATAAAAGGGAGGAAAGATAGGAAGAATCTAATAAAAGTGACAGGCAAAAGAAAATTCATAATTGAAGCTAACCGGAAAGTTCAATTTAATATTTATTGTACTAGTCACTTTCCTGTCACTGAGATATAATACCAGTGATTCACAATTTAAAGGAGAGATTCATTTTATTTTATGGATTAAAGATGAATCATTTCATGATTGGTTAGCTCCATGACAGGAATGGCAATGCAGAAGAGGATGGCAAGAAAGGTTTTCACCCCACAGCAGCCTGGCAGCAGAAAGACAGGGAAAGAGAGGATAGAGAACAAGATTACGCACTACCACATTGATAGCAGCACAATTCATAACAGTTAAATCATGAAGCATTTTCTAAAGTAAGAAGTCAATTTTTTAAAATGCTCTAAATGAGTAATCAAAAAAGATGAAGAGGGCCAGGGAGATGGCTCAGTAGAATAAGTGATTCCCTGGCAAGCGCAAGGGCCTGAGTTCAATCTCTGGTTCTGCCAAAAGGGGGAAAAAAAAAAAAAAAGAAGAAGAAGAAAAGCAAGGTTATTTAAAAATATGGAAGCAATATCAAAATAATTAGCAAAAACAAAATGCTGAAACAATATACATCTAGAAAATAAAACATGAAGGGCCCATTGTTACTGTGGGATTGAATAAATCAGGAATTCTGAAACTCTAGAAAACAGAAAAGGCAAACAAGTCTCACATTTTCTTGTGAGGATGAATACTATTATCACTGTTTAAAAAATTTCTCTTTTAAAAACTCTCAAGCTCATTATTAAATATTGCAACAAATTAAAACCTACTAAAGTTTCCCATTTTTAAAATTACCAGTATACAAATGTCACTGTAAGAGTCAGAAATACCAAGAAGTAACAAGTTTTGATCATTAAAAACAGAAAATACTACAATACAGACTATAAAAAGGCTATACACAGGATGTTTAAAAATTATGGATTCATGATAAAGAATGAGAAAATATCAGCAAAGAGCAAAAGGAACAGATTTTTCAAAGAAAGATGAAAGTGACACAAATAACAAATTATTGGAATAAAAAACTCACTCGAAGAGATTAAAGGGTGTATCACATGCAATTTGAAGAGAGAATAAAATGGATGATACACAACTAAATTACTTATTTCAATGTAGTATACTACAAAACTGAATAGAATCTAGTAAATTTAAAAAAAAAGATTTAGAAAATGGATTCTAAGTGAGTATTTTATAGAACTAATGAAAGATAGTAAACTTCAAAAGTAGGATTCGCAAAGAATTTCAAACTGGAGAAATAAGATAGACAGAGGATAGATTATCAAAGTAAGGTGAAAAAATGCAAGTTGATGACTAATTCAACAAATAGTCAATGATATTTAATATGATTTTACTTCAAAGTGTAAATACATTATATAAAACTTTACAATTATATAAAAGATAACAAGGAAGAAAAAAGATATTTAAGTCACAGTAAAGGAAGAAAATAGTATTTTTAAAATAAATGAGTCAGGATAAAGTTTGCTCTAATAATATATATGTAAAGTATAGGTATCATACAAACTATTTTCAATTATGAGGGCAAATAAAAAGAAACTGTATAAAAGCAAAGCATAAATTTCAAAGTATAGCAATGGAAAAGACAGCAGAAAGGATACCAACAGCTAGAATGAGGTGAGAGGAAAGGGAAATAAAAAGGATTAAGATGTGTTATATACATGTAGTAACTTATCACGATAAATATAACCATTATGCGCTGCAAACATGTATAAATAAAACTTTAAAAAAATTTTAAATACTTAAGAAGTTTAAAAAACAAAAATTATTTGAACCTTATGAATGTTAAAGAGACTGTAATAGAATTATCCATTAATTAAAAGCAACTTATTAACATTTCAGAGAATGTTCTTTTAAATGTAAAAAGTGGGGCCAGGAAGATAGCTCAGCAGAATAAGCACTTGCCTGGCAAGTGCAAGGACCTAAGTTCAATCCCCAGTTCCACCATAAAATAAAATAAATGTAAAAAATGATCTTAATCCTACTCTCAATTTACAACACACATATTTAAAATATAACCAGAAGTTCTCACATATAAGTGCATAAGCAATTAGTTTAAAACTGAGTTGACATAAAACAGATACCCCACCTGAAAATCAGTGAAATTTGGCAATACGTTATGCTGTTTATTTTGGGTTAGGAAACAAATAATGAAAAGGTGTGCTGTATTTGCTTATTGCCAGAATAGCTCACTGAATCACATTCCCCTAAGGTTTCACCAAGTATTTTAACCAGCGCATCACTGTCATTTTTAGCTACATCTTATGCTAAAGAATGAGAGGTGAAGTAACAGAAAAGAGTGGATGGCAAGAATTTAAGCATGTGCACTTCTCATCACCTATAGAACCTTGCCATCCAAAGAAATTATCTCACAATGAATAGGCTATATATGCAAAAAAATTAAAAACTTGTATTTTAATTTTAACCAATAAATGAGACCAAAACACTACATACTAATCTGTATTTAGATGTCTAAAAATTTTACTAAACAGTAAAACAGTAATGCTAAAATAAGAACTTTTTAGATTTGGAAATCTATTAAGGAACTGCTCATTACTCTCATTTTTAAGAACACAATCAGTAATTTTGGTTGAATTGCTGCTAACCACTGGCAATGTTAGCAATGAACTGTTAAACAGGAAATGAATCATAATATTGTATGGTAGGTTTCTTAATTAACAATTCCTCTTCTCTTAAGAGTACAATAGAGGGCTGGTGAGATGGCTCAGTGGTTTAAAGCACCTACTTAGCAAAGCACAGGGACCGCTGTTCAATCCCCCAGCACCACATGCCAGCCAGCCCTGCCCCCTGGTGGGCTGAGCTGGCCACACAGAGACACACACACAAATAAATAAATAAAATTTAAAAAAATAAAAAAATAGAGTACAATAGAATTCAAGAAAACTATGTCTCATTGTAATAGTAGCAAGCTAGAAATTTATGAAACATTTTTAATATTCACAGACAAAGTTCAAATCTAATGAACAAAAACAAAGTCAAAGGACTCTTATAGGAGAAAAGGAATGATAGCTACCTTCATTTCTGCAGTGTAGTGTGAGAAGAAAGCTAGTGAGGAGAAAACAACTGAATAAATGTTTAAAAGACCAAGTTTCCAGAATGGCGCAGTAGATTGGAATCACCAAGAATTCCAGCTAGAAGGGGATTACAACTGCCATCTGTTTTCCAAAATCTTCCACAAAGTGCTCTTGAGAATGAAAAATATCAGGGCTGGAAAAGTTAGAAGATCCCAATGAGGTAACAAACTCACAGGTTCTGATACAATGCAGTGAAACTGGAAGAAATGGCACATAGAGTCCTCATCTTCCACTGGGCACTAGGCAAGGCAATTTATAATCCTGTTCTCTAAAATAATGATGTTTGGAGTTAATGGAAATATATGTAAAGTTGAAATAAACTCTACTGAAATAGCATAATAAAGGAAAAACATTAGACAGAAATATAAATGTTGTAACAGAAGAAGCATGGTTTTTTGTTTGGTTTTTTTTCTTTTTTTGTGGAACCGGGGATTGAACTCAGGCCCTTGTGCTTGCCAGGGAAGAGCTTATTCCACTGAGCCATCTCTCCAGCCCCAGAAGCATGGTTTTTATGGGCATAAACATTCACCAGTTTATTATTATTTTTACAAACAATGTTTGGAATTCAATAAAAGCTGTTAGATACAACATAAAACAATACAAAATGACTCCTCCTCCTCAGAAGAAACACTCCATAGTATTAGTCCTAGATATGGCTCAGATACTGAAATTATCAAAAAGAGACTTTAAAACAACTCTGGTAACTACTGTAAAGAATGTGTTAGGGTTGGGGATATATATAGCTCAGGAGCATAGTGCATGCCTTGCAAACAGGAGATTGTGAATACAATTCCCAGCATAAAATAAAATAAGTGTTTACAAATGAACACACAGACATCAGGTATAATGTAAAGAATTTATGTCTTAGTTACTTTTGTTGCTGGGACAAAATATCTGACATCCAAAATTAAAGAGGAAAAGGGTTATTTAGCTCATAGATTGTGGAGGTTTCAGCCCATAAGCAGCTGGTTCCAAGGCAGGATGACAAGGCACAGGCAACAGTTCAAGGCAGTAGATCACAGCAAAAGCAACAACAGCAAAATTGAGGAGACCAAGCCCTCTTTTCCTCCCTTAAAGTATAAGCAGGCCAACCCTCACCCCCATGTCAGGTACAGTACCTACACTAGTCCCTGCCTCACAGGATGAGGATGTGTACAAAATAAGGACTCTGGCCACCTGTTGAGCCACATATCCTCTAAACTTCCCAAGATGACACAGTAAATTAACCATTACAGTATGCTAATAAAAACAAGTAAATGAAACTTTATTAGTGATATATCTCTAAAAGATAAAACACTGTCATTCTCTGATAAAAGAGAACCTGTTGGCATAGCATGTTTGATGAATACTTTGGAATTATCTATTAAAACTTTCAATGTATATACTCATTTACATAGCCATTTTAGATTTAGGAATCCTACATATGGCAGCTTTTGTAGATACTATCAAAGATATGGTCTTTGCACAAATATTCATTTGTAGTATTATTTGCAATAAACAAATAACGCTCTATAACCAAATTATGATTATTTATTTTATTGGATAGACCTTTCATTTTATAAAAAGCATAAAAATAATCTTAAAAATTAGAAACAATACAGATTTTCACTAAAGAAGATAGTATCTGTTCACCAATGGTTATAACATTGCATATTATTGTCTTCAAATTATTTGTTCAGACTACCAGATATAAGCATGTGAAATTGATCAAAAAAATTAAAAAGAAAAAAATTTAGACATTAACTGTTCCTTTCAACAAACCAGTAGCAATCAGCAGTACAAATGTCCCAGCTATCTGTGTATAAACATGTTTTTTCTCTTCTTTATTCCTTTCCTTCATCCAATTGTTTCTTCCCTTTGAGCAATTTCTTTCTCATTCACGGTACCTATTGTAACTTTCAAATTTTTCCAGAACTGAAAACATCATACAAGAAATAACATGTGTACCCATGTTTATAGCAGCACATTACCTATATTTGTCATAGGTAAATCTTGGAAACAACCCAAATATCCATCAACAGAGAAATGGATCCAAAAAGATGTGGTATTTTTTTTATACAATGAAATACTACTCAGCTATAAAAAAGATAAACTTGAGGCATTTTTAGAGAAATTAATGCAAGTAGAGACCATACTTATAAGGGAAACAAATCAGACTTGCATGTGTAAACATCATATTTTTTCTTAATGTAAAAATTTGAAAGAGTAAATAAAATCCAAAATGATTATTTTAATGTTGCATTTAGCTGTTAAGAGATGTAATAAAGTAGGTGTAAAGACATACAATTACAGAATAGCATGCTTAGTGGAAAATTCCAAAATATTTATAAAATACATTGCACAAAAACATCAAGTACAAAAAACCACATATATTTAAGCATAAAATGTTTGTACGTTTATATTAAACATAAAATAATGATTTGTCTAAGTATATGTGGGTGAATATACAAGAACTTACTACAGAAGTTGATCTGTAGGTAAAAGATTCATGATTCAGTACCCCAGGTCTGTGTTCCTGTACCAATGTACCAAAAGATCTGATTTCTATAA
>NW_004524694.1:1829146-1830520 GCF_000260255.1 Octodon degus | reverse complement strand
GATTTCTTGAATGAGCAATACAGGAAAGAAATAGATCGCATGAAGCAGAGTCAAAGAGATATAGAGGAAATTAAAATCTCAATCACAAGCTTGCAAAACTGCTTAACTAAACGTGAAGACAGAGTTTAGGATCTTGAAAACACTGGTGCAGCTAGTGAAAAGGTAAGAAAGGATATCTTAAAAAAAACTAGTATGCAGGAAAGAATACTGCATCACCTGCAAAATGATGCAAAGATGAACAATGTGAGACTAATAGGCATCAATGTGAAAGAAGGAGTCAATACAAATGACTTTAAAAAAATATGGGCAGAAGTAATAGCAGAAAACTTCCCAAATATGAGTAAACAATCTGACATTCAGGTAACTGAAGCATACAGAATGCGAAGTAACCTCAACCCAATTAAAAACATACCGAGACATATAGTCAATAGTCAATAGTCAAGATTGCAGAAATTCAGCACAAGAATAATATACTGAAAGCTGCTAGACAAAAAAAGCAGATCACATTCAAAGGAAAACCCATCAGAATTATGGCCGACTTCTCCTCACAAACTGTGAAAGCAAGAAGAGCATGGAGCAGAGTACTTTAACTCCTCTATGAAAACAAATTCCAGCACAGACTACTATACCCTGCAAAACTCTCTTTCAAGTTTGATGGAGAAGTGAAATATTTTTATAACAAAGAACAACTAAAGAACTTCATGATCACAAAGCCAACCCCACACAGGTTACTGAAGATATTCTAGAGAGGGACAAAAATGATCAGAACTCCACATATGAGATCAGAAGCAATCCATTAAATAGGGTGAGCAATAAAACACAGGAAAAAGACGAATAAACGACAACAGGTAAATAACATGTCAATCATAAGTCAATACTTTTTAATTATAACCATCAATGTAAATGGACTCAATTCACCAATTAAGAGAAATAGACTGGCACAGTGGATTAGGAAACAAAATCCAACCATATGCTTTCCACAAGAAACACGTTTATCTCATAAACACATTCAAAGTCAAAGGATGGAACACAATACTACATGCCCCAGCACCTCAGAAAAAAGCAGGGGTGGCAATTCTATTCTAAGACAGTCTCAACTTCAAACCAAGAATGATCAAATGAAATAAACAAGGCCACTATATACTGGTTAGGGGAAAAATTCAACTGGAAGAGGTAATACTCATCAATATATATGCACCAAACATGGGAGCACCAAACTATATAAAGCAAATCTTAATGGTCATGAAAAATCTAATATACAATACCACAATATTAACAGGAGCCCTTAACACACGCTTATCCCCAAAAGATAGGTCAACCAGACAAAAACTTAGCAAAGAAATAACAAAACTGAACCAGAGCTTGAAACAAATG
>NW_004524694.1:1807059-1819376 GCF_000260255.1 Octodon degus | reverse complement strand
AAAAAAGATGGGGTAGTTTGCAATAGATTGCATTAACAATCCTTATAATCAACATAATGGAATCGCTTTTTTTCTGTGTGTGCACAGGGTCTCACTATGAAGCTCCAACTTGTAGTGATCTTCCTGTTTTCAGCCACCCCAGCACTGGGATTACAGGTGTGTGCCACCATGCCCAGACTGTCACAGGTTCAGCAGACCTGGACGTGGGGCCAGCATGGCATATAGTGCCCTGTGCTTGCCTAAGCAGCCACTTACGTCCACTGGGCTATCTCACCAGCACTTGGAATTGCTTTAAAAACTGAAAAAAAAATATGAAGTGATATACTCGAATGTGAAATAGCCAATATCTGTTTGGTGCATGTTATATTTTTTAGCCAACTCTGAAATTGCTGAACAAGTATAATTCTAAATGCAATATACTGTACTGATTTTCCATTTAATATTTCTGACTACATGAAATTATCCATATCTAGTTTTGAAATTAAGAATACAGATTGAAGGATCATATGCTTATGCTCCTTCTTGTAATTTAAGTAAAAACTCTAATAAATGTTTTCTACTACAAGGGCTTTAAAAATGAACTAGAATAAATTTTTAGAGTCATCCAACTTTAGGTGGTGTCTCGATTTTAAAATTTTATGTACTAGTAGATGTTAGCAATGACTCCTTAAAAATCATCACACCTGGCCAGGGAGATGGCTCAGTGGAATAAGTGCTCCCCTGGTAAGCACAAGGGCCTGAGTTCAATCCACAGTTCCACCAAACAAATAAAAAAAAATTTTTTAAATAAATAAAAATCATCACACTGTTTAAAAATCTACCTAGTAGACATGGTGCATATTGTCTTTAATCATAGAATCCTTCCTACTACAGATTTTTTTTTAGGAATAAATCCTAATTTCTAAGTTAAAAACAATGTTGTTTTATCAAATCAGATAAGCATACATTTTCTGATATTTATAATCACTGCCTCTCATTTTATTTAAGATCAACATAAAACCGAACAGATTTTAAACATTCCTATATGCCATCAGTCATCTTTCTACTCTCAAATTCATTGTGTTACTCTTTTAGATATTAAGGCACCTTTTTAAATACAAGAACTCTAAGCTCATCTTGTCCAAAGAATAAACAATGTTTGCAGAAAATTTCTTTCTTGTATGAAACAAAATCAAGTAAGAATCACAATATTTAGATTTATAATTAGAAAACAACACAAAGTTACATAAACTAAAACACTGGCATTTTCTTCGTTATAATATCTTCAAGTTTATTATATAATGTTCTCAAAATAAAAAATGGTTTATTTTTATAACCAAGTAATTCACAGTTTTGTATGTACACTGGTGATAATCTAACAGCCATACTTTTCAATTAGAAAGAGCATAGTATACTTACTATATAACTGCTGTGTTAAAACCATGTATTTATTAAATTCATTGCATTTTAAGTTTGATCAAATTTTTCTTAAAAATATGTTTTCAGGGGCCGGGGAGATGGCTCAGTAGAATAAGTGCTTCCCTGGCAAGTGTAAGGGTCTGAGTTCAATCCCCGGTTCCGCAAAAAAAAAAAAAAAAAAAAAAAAAAAATCATGTTTGATCAATTTAGCAAACTCTGAACATTTAAGACTTTTTTAGAAGGCTCAGCATTTTGTACATGGATTAGTACTATCTTATATACTTTCCTTTATTCCTAAAATACAGAATGTCTTTCATTATGATACCTATACACAACTTGTGTTTTCTATCCTTTATGTTCACTATCTTCACTAACATTTTAGAAATTACACAAAAAAAGCAATCCTGAACATGTATTTTGCCTTCAAGTCAAATTAGAAAAATATTAAAATTTCTAAGTGTAGAACACTTTAAAAAAGTAATAAAAAACCATTTTATATCTCTAAAAATATAACAGTATAAGATAAAACCTGGGCTGAAAATTACTAAAAATATAATGGTTTTTAAAATCAATGTTCTTGGGACTGGGGAGATGGCTCAGTAGAATAAACACTTTCCTGGCAAGCGCAAGGGCCTAAATTCAATCCCCGGTTCTGCCAAAAAAAAATAAAAATAAATAAATAAAATCAACGTTCTTTTTTGCCTAAATAATTCTGTTCAAGATAATATAAAAATATATTTTAAAGTTAATAACAAAATTGTGTTTTTTAAAAATTTTGATTGAACACTTTTATTTCTTCTTATGGACCATATGTTTGATGATGTAGCTAATAAATATTTGTTTAAACCAAGGCTAATTTTTATTCATATATGTGTATTATCATATACATATGTTATCATATATATATACATATATAAAGTATGCAAAATAGCGATAGAAAAAATAGCATTAGAAATGACACAAAATTTCACTAAACAAAGTAATACAAATTCAACAACAGTGGCTGTATTGCTATCTCCAAGTTAGTTGTTTAGATTACCAGACATAAAAGTGTAATATTGATTTACAGAAAAACAAAACAATAACAAACAAGTTATAAGAAATTCAAAAGAAAAAAAAAATTAAGCATTAACTGCTCCTTTCAAAAGACCAGCAGAAATTGACAGTACAATGTTAGATTTAAAATTTACTTATGATTTGTTCTAACAGCAATCAAAACAAAAAATTCAATACTGATTTTATAGCCATCTTATATAACTTGGAAAAAATAAAACTCTAAAATATGCTTGGCAAATATGTCTAAGCACTCGGACATCTAAATACGTTACTACTGTAATAGGTGAATACTTACATTTAAAGTCTTAGAGAAACATTACAGATACAAGAAAAATAAGAGTCTAATGATGAAATTTTACATATGCTCTCAAAACACAGTTGTTAAACTGAGTTTTACTTTTATCTTTCCTGATTACCCACATCTATGTAACAAGGTCACAATATAGGAGGCACCACAAGGTGGTGCTAATATTCTCTCCTAACTGGTTGGGTAGACCACCGCTGCTATTAGCACGTGGCCTATAATGTGATTCTCCAACCCTAAAGGAGAACACCAAAAATAATATCATAGTGCAAGAGAAAAACCTTAACTTTTGAAATTTGTAATTGTTGGTTGTAGAAAAAATTAAATTTTTGAATCTCTAGAATTATAATTGGTTTACATCAACATTCCCATACTGTTATAATATTTTATACATAAAGGACATAACTCCACAAGGAACTGTCTTTATATCATGGTCAAATAAAATAACTAATTTTTAGTCAACAAATGAGATACTACCAAGCACAAACCAAGATTTCAACAATGTTCTTCCATAGGACACTAGTACAAGTGGTAATAGTCTATTTATTAGTACGTAAGTCCTACTAGATTTAGCTGAGCTCTGTGTTTTGTTTTGTTTTGTTTTGTGTTTGTATTTTAGTAGAGGGTCTACAGGGTCTCACTACACAGATGGAACACATAGTGATCCTTCCTGTTTTTCAGCCTCCCAAGCTCTGGGATTACAGGTGTGCCACCACGCCCAGTCTCAATCACTGTCTCAGCACACCCTGGGGACAGGGCCAGCATGACAGGCTGGGGTCAAACCCCAGGCCCCTGCATCTGCTTAAGCAGGTGCTTTAATCCTCTGAACTATCTGGCCAGCCCCAATAAAGTAGTCTATTATGAAACCCATACTAATATTGCAATAGACTATACCTCAGATTAACACTGTCATTTAGTTCTGCATTCTTACTCATCTTCCAAATGCAACGAACTATTAGAAAAACATGTGAGGGGGATGAGGTGATAGCTCAGTACAGTAAGTGCCAGCCTAGCACTATAGGGTCCTGAGTTAAATCCCTGGTATCGCAAAAATAAATATATAAATAAATAAAAGTTAAGATATCCCAACAATTCAGGTTATGAAAGGAGTAAACCACTATTCATAACTTTTTCAAATTATAGTTAGTCCATGTTAGAGGGAGGAAGAACATGGGGAGCTGTGTATCTGTACCCAGAAAAACAACAGCAATTCCTAAGAAAAAAATATAGATTTACCACTATAATATTTTTCATTTTTATTGATGTAGAACTAGATTTTAGTGAAGAAAGTTGTCCAACATCACAAAGCAGCAAGGGATATATGACTTCAATGCCTCTGTCCATTGTGCCATAAAATAATGCTGATAATACTGAAGATCATACTGAGTGGCAATCTTTGCCAAGAAATAAGCTAAGCATTTTAGATCAGGGTTTTTTTTTTTTCATTTAATGTACACACCTACCCTAAAAGGATTTTCATTTTCTCCATGGCAGATAATGAAATGGAGGCACAGAGATGCTGAATGACTTTCTCAAGATGCTATAACTATTAAATAGTAAATCTGAAATTCAAATCTAAGTAACTACATAACTATATAACATGTCACAGCATATATGCCACTCAAAGTATACAACTCTTATCCTTCAGAGTAAAATTAATAGCTGCTTAATGGGAATAAAACACAAAATCTAAAAATATATTAATCATAAAAGCTAAATAAACATGCTAGAACAGACAATACAGAGAGTCCTCAAAGAGACTGTATTATACAAATAAGACTTTATTACATTGAAAACTATGCTGAAGATTAAAACTTATAACACACAATACTAGAATTAAATGATTAATTACTGATCACTGAAGGAAAAAATAATAGCATTAAACATAGTAACAAAATAGATAACCTCAAATAAGTAATCACTTTAGAAATAGCAGGAAGTCATTAAGAGAAAAATACTTCATTTTTATTTTTTAAAGCGAATTAAAAAGTTTAAAATTAGAAACAATACAGAATTTTGCTAAACAAAAATCATACAAATTTTTGTATGATTGTTATATTGCAAAATGGTTGTTATATTGCAAAATGTTGTTTTCAGGTTAGTTGTTTAGATTATCAGGTATAAGCATGCAAAATTGGTTTTTAAAAGGTTATAGATGCTTAATTTTTTTCTTCTTGGAGCCATCGCTCACACTGCTGTAATGATAATCTGCAATAAAGGGCTGAAAGTGGGGTTGTTGATGTTCTTTTATAACCAGAAATTGAAGAAATATGTAATGCAAACTACATAAACAATGAAAAACTGACATTTAAAATTAAGGATCACTTAGTCTCTATGTTATTATATCAGACAGATTAAAACTAATTTTAACAAGCTGAAACCACATGTTGATGGGTCATTTGTCTGAATTTGGCCATGGTAGGAATATTACAGCACAGAAGGAAAGCTAGTCTCTGGAAATCGAAGTAGATGGGATCAGCAGCAGCACTGAATCAAGGGATGACTTAAATTGCTCAATGACTATGGTCAAGGAAGTGTATGCTACTGTGTTTAAGTGCAAGTTTCAGCTCATACTAGCATTCAATCTCAGTACAGCTATACCAGCACTGAGCAAAACATCCATCTACATTTTCTATATAATACAATTAGCAACATGCATTGGCCAGTAGGACAGAAAATAATGACGGAGAACACAATCATCTCTTCATTCTAGAACTTCACATAGGTTACAATAACATGAACCTCCAGGCAGACATATGACTTCAACATGGCACTAGAAATCTCAAAATTCTAGATATTCCCAGGATCATCAAGAAATGGTGGACTTACAGGCAACTATGGCAAAAAAGAAAAGAAGGCTTATAAATTGAAGGCTCCTGATGCAGACAAGTTTCTCTAAGCAGAGCTGATTCAGGTAGGAGGATATCTACAAGTAATCCTACCTAGCATAGAAGTGGAAAGGGGTGCAGGTAAGACCCACCAACCAGTGCCAGAAACTTCTGAAGACTTTTAAACAGGTAATGTGGCACACCCTCATAAAGGTCCTAAGTCTCACATTTCAAATGCTTGCACTTGGTTCAAATTATGAGGAATTTGAATTATGTCTCTTATAATCTATTAGTTGGTTCTATCAATACTGAAAGCAATACCTTCTCTGTAAGAAATATTGTCAACCACAAGTGTGTCCCTGACCCTCATCAAAAATACAGCATTAGATGGGTTGTGATCAGAAATAAGAATCAATGGCAAAGGCTTAAACTAGAAACATATAACATCAATACCCGAAAACCAGACCCAACCCAGGCCCAGCATGTGAATGGGAGAACTTCTGCACTGCTGTTCCCACTGGACACCTCCAGATCCAGTACAGGCCCGGCATGTGAGTGAGAACCTCTGCTCCACTGTGCCCGCTGGACCCCTCCAGACTCAGCCCAGGCCCAGCCTGTGAGTGAGGCCTTACACAATACTTTGGAGACCCCTCCTAACCCAGGCCAGGCCCAGAATACAGGCCTTGTGTGAAACTTTCCAGCTAAAGTCTCTGCAGAGAGGCTAGGGGCAAGAACCAACCAGCTAATCCAGGAGCAGAACATCTTGCCAAAGGGGCACAGTGGGTTCACTTGCACAGGCTACAGCAGGAAGAAGCTGACCACAGCAGCGAGACCCAAGCCAGGCACATCAGGACAAGTTCAAACTTCATAGATCCAAACCTGGTAAGCTGAGACACTTTGGTAGAGCCAGATCTATGAGAGCATTCCCTCTCTTTCTTTCTCTTGACCAAGAGAGGGGGTAAAAGGTAACCGAGGTGAACTTGTATGCCTGGAAGACACCAGGCACATCAAAGGGGAGAAAATCAGACAGAACTCTGGGTAACTAACTTAAACACGAATTCCCAATTCAATATTTGCATAGATACACAAACATAATGCTTGCTGTTACTATCTAAAATACAAACCCATTAGTTACAAAAGTTTGTCAACGGCTAAATATCACTACCTAGTATTAGTGTTCCTAATTATAGTTCTGTAAATAAAAAACTATAACTGCCTTGACCATATAACTTCTCTTGGGTAATAATTTCAGAAGGTGCTAAGGTAATAACTGCACCAAAGCTCCACACCAAAGGTCAGAAGACAGTGTCATACAAAATGAGAAAGAGAAGGAGCAAAATGCAATTTCAGGCCCCAAGCCTACCCAACACATAGGCAGTAAACACTAGGATAGAAGAAATTGGAAATTACATAGCTGAAATCTCTGAATTAATAGACTCTGATGTAAAGAAACAACTGCAGAAAGGCATAGAGGAAATTAGATCAGAAATAATTTCTGAAGTAAAAAAAGAGAAATGATATGTATAATGAAAGAATTAGTAACTGCTTCTAAAGAATACACTGATAAAAATAAGAGGACAACAGAAAAATGATGGAATCCTTGAATGAGCAACATAGGAAAGAAATAGATTGCATGAAGCAGCAAAGAGATATACAGGAACTTATAATCTCAATCACAAGCTGAAAAAACCGTATCAATGAAAGTGAAGAGACAGTTTCAGATCTTCAAGACGCTGTTGTAGATAGTGAAAAGGTAAAAAAAAAAAAAAAAAAAAAAAAAAAAAAACTCTTAAAAACAACTAGGATCCAGGAAAAAAATAACTAAATATCTGGAAGATGATGCAAAGGTGAACAATGTCAGACTAATAGGCATATGAGAAAGGAGTCAATACAAATGATATAAAAAGAATATGGGGGGGCTGGTGAGATGGCTCAGTGGTCTAAAGCACCTACTTAGAACAAGCTTAGCAAAGCACAGGGACCATGGTTCAATCCTCTAGCACCACATGCCAGCCCGCCCCGCCCCCTGGTGGGCTGAGCTGCCCATACACACACGCAAAAATAAAATTAAAAATAATTAAAAAAAAAAAAAAGAATATGGGAAGAAGTAATGGCACAAAATTTCCTAAATACAGGGAAATGAACATTCAGGTACGCTAAGCACATAGAACTCCAAATAACATCAACCCAATTAAAAACATACCCAGACATGTAACAGTCAAGATCCCAGAAATCCAGCACAAGAACAATATACTAAAAGCCACCAGACAAAAGAAACAGATCACATTTCAAGGAAAACCCATCAGAATAACAGCAGACTTCTCTTCACAAACCATCAAGTCAAGAAGACCATACAGCTGAGTACATCAAGTCCTATATCAAAACAAATTCCAGATGAGACTGCTATACCCTGCAAAACTCTCTTTCAAGTTTGATGGAGAAGTGAAATACTTGCATGACAAAAACAAGTAAAGAATTTCATGATCACAAAGCCAACCCTACACAGACTACTACAAGATACCTAAAGAGGGAGCAAAATGACCAGAGCTCCACAAATCAGAACTCAAATAACAAAACAAATAGGAAAAACAATTACACACATGACTAAAAGGGGTAAACAACAGCAGGTAAATAACATGTAAATTATAAGTCAATACATCTCAATTATAATCATCAATGTAAATTGACTCAGTTCACTAATTAAAAGAAATGGATGGCACAGTGGATGAGGAAGCAAAAAAATCCAACAATATGCTATATATAAGAAACATGCTTAACTCACAAAGAAATGCATAGACTAAAAGTTAAAGGATGGAAAACAATAACACATGCCCCTGCAACTTAAAAAAAAGCAGGGGTAGCAATCCTGTTTGCAAATAGTCTCAACTTCAAACCAAGAATCATCAAACAAAGAAGGACACACAACTGGTTAGCAGAAAAATACAAGAGGAAGAGGTAACACTAATAAACATATACACACGAAACATGAGAGCACCCAAGAATATAAGACAATTCATAATGAACATAAAAAACCTAATATCTAACACGATGATCTTAACAGGAGACCTTAAAAATCCCTTATCCCAAAAAGATAGGTCAAACAGACAAAAAATTAGAAAGAAGTAGCCTAACTGAAACAGAACTTGAACAAATGGACTTAGTGACATATCAGAGCAATCAATCCAACCACAGCTAAATACACATTTTTATCAGCTGCACATGGGACATTTTTTAAAAATAGAACACATACTAGTCTATAGGTCATGTTTAAGTACATTCAAGACAACAGAAATTATCCCATGAATATTATCTGACCACACTGCAATAAAATTGGACATAAATGACAAAAGTAACCACACAAAAAATCGATAAACACATGGAAAGTAAACAACACCCTCCTCAGCAACCAATGTGTTACAGAGAAAATTAAAGAAGAAAAAACAATATCTACAATTCAAAGAAAATTCAAGCACAACTTATTGGATTTTACGCGATGCAATGAAAGCAGTTCTCAGAGGGAAATTAATGGCTCTGAACTCAAACATTAGGCAAACAGAACGGGAACAAATAAATACGTGAATGCTGCAACTCAAATGTCTAGAAAAAAAAAGAGTAAACCAAAATCAAAGCCCAAAGACAGGAGGAAATTATAAATATTAGAGAAGAAAATAATTCAATCGAGACAGAGAAAAAAATGCAAAGAATGAATGAATCAGAAAGCTGTTTTTTTTGAAAGATTAAATAAAACTGATAAGCCCCTAGCAATCCTCATCAAAAAGAGGAGAGAGGGCTGGTGAGATGGCTCAGTGGTCTAAAGCACCTATTTAGAACAAACTTAGCAAAGCACAGGGACCGCGGTTCAATCCCCCAGCACCACATGCCAGCCAGCCCCGCCCCCTGTTGGGCTGAGCTGGCCACACACACACACACACACACACACAAATAAATAAATAAATAACTTTTTTTAAAAAGAAGAAAGAAAAAATTCAAATACAAGCTATAAGGAATGAAATGGGTAAAATTACCACAGACCCAGTGAAAATTCAGAAGATCATCAATATCAACTTTGAAAATCTTTATTCTCACAGAATTAAAGACATAGAACAAATAGACAGATGCTTAGAAAGGTACAAATTACCAAAGCTAAATCAAGAAGACATAATAACGCTCAACAACCAAATAAAAGTCAATGAAATACAAAATGTAATAAAAATACCTACTGACAAAGAAAAGTCCAGGTCCGGATGGATTCACAGCTGAATTCTACAAGAAATTTACAGAAGATACAATCCCAATACTCGTCAAACTCTTCAATGAAATCGAAAAGGAAACAATCCTCCCAAAATCATTCCTGTAGACAAGTATTATACTGATACCAAAACCAGGGAAAGATGCAACTAAGAAAGAGAACTACAGGCCTATCTCCCTCATGAACATAGATGCCAAATTCCTCAACAAAATCCTAGCAAAAAGAATACAGCAAATCATCAAGAAGATCATACACCATGACCAGGTAGGATTCATCCCAGGGATGCAAGGATGGTTCAAAATATGCCTATGTATAAATGTAATACACTATAACAATATAGCCCAATCCACACACCAATTAATCATCTCAATCGAGGCAGAAAAGCCTTTTGACAAAGTCCAACACTCATTCATGTTCAAAGTCCTACAGAAAATTGGAATACATGGCCTCTACCTCAATCTGATAAAAGCCATCTATGACAACTCAATGCTAAAATAATTCTAAATGGGGAAAAACTGAAATACTTTACTCTCAGATCTCATACAAGACAAGGATGAACTCTACCACCACTCCTATTCACTATAATTCTGGAATCATTACCTAGAGCCATTAGATAAGAGAGAAATAAAAGGAATAACAATAGGTAAAGAAGAAGTTAAATCATCATTATTTGTAGGTGACATGATACTTTACTTAGAAGACCAAAAAAATTCCACCAAGAAGCTACTAGAATTAATACAGAAATTCAGTAGCATAGCAGGATACAAAGTCAATAACCAAAAGTCAACAGCATTCCTCTATACAGATAACAAACACACTGACAGAAGAATTTAGAGAATCAATACCTTTCACGATAGCACTGCAGGAAATGAAATTTTCTTCAGATTTAGATTTAGATTTAGGAACAAATCTAAATGAAGATGTAAAAGAGCTATTAAGTGAAAATTACAGTACTCTGAAAAAAAGAGATCACAGAGGATTTCAGAAAATGGAAAGATATTCCCTGCCACTGGATAGGAAAAACCAACATTGTGAAGATGATCATACTCCCAAAACTGTTATACACATTTAATGCAATACCTATCAAAATACCAGCAACATACCTCCTGACCTAGACAAATTGTTTTTAAAATTTATTTGGAACCAAAAAAGACCTAGAATAGCAAAGGTAATCCTGGCCAACAAAGACAAGGCAGGAAGCATTACAATTCCTGACTTGAAATTATACTACAAATTACTGTGATAAAATCAGCATGATACTGGCAAAAAAACAGCCATGGGGATCAATGGAATAGATTAGAAGATGCAGAAGCCTCTACAAACACACTCAGCCAACTTATCTTCGACAAAGGGGCCAAACATGCCTCTTGGAAGATGGACAGCGTCTTTTACAAATGGTGCTGGAAAAACTGGCTCTCTACATGGCTAAAACCAAAACTTGACCCAGGTCTATCACCATGTAAAAGTCAAAATGGATTAAAGATCTAAACATTAAAACAGAATCACCAAATCTCCTTGAAGAAAGAAAGTAGGAAGAACTCCTGAAGACATAGGGGTAGGAAATGAGTTCATGAACAAAAATCAAATTGCAATGCTAAGAGACGGCTCAGTGGAATAAGCGCTTCCCAGGTAAGCTCAAGGGTCTGAGTTCAATCCCCAGTTCGGAAAAAAAAAAGAACTGCACGGGTAATACTTGCAAGAATAAACAAGTGGAACATTTACTTTATTAAGAAGTTTTTGAATATGAAGGGAAATTACTAAGAGAGTGAAAAGACAAGCCACAAATTTGGAAAATATCTTAATAAGCACTCAGACAAAGGTCTGCTCCCTAGAATTAATAAAGAACTAAAAAACATTAGGGCACCAAAATTTAAAGACCCAATCCAGAGATGGTTATCCATGATGAACACACACTTCTCACAGGAAGAAATTCTAGAAGCGAATAAATACACAAAAAAATGTTCCACATCACTAGCCATTTGTGAAATGCAAATTAAAAAAACACTGAGATATCATCTCATCCCAGAAAGAATGGTTATCATAAAGAAACCAACCAACAACCAATGTTGAAGAGGCTGTCAGGAAAAAGGAACCGTTCTCCAGTGCTGGTGGGAATGTAGACTGGTGGAACCATTATGGAAATCAGTGTGAAGACTCCTTAAAAAAAACTAGGACTAGAAATTCCATTCGAACCAGCTATTCCCGTACTGAAAATTATCCCAAAAGGACTGAAAACATCACATTATAGTGATATATGTGAACCTATGTTTATAGCAGCACTATTTGTGATATCCAAAATCTTGGAAGCGACCAAAATGCCCATCACCTGAGGAAAGGATGAAAAAGATGTGGTATTTTATACAAGGGAGTATTACTCAGTTATAAAGAATGATAAAGGGCTGGTGAGATGGCTCAGTGGTCTAAAGCACCTACTTAGAACAAGCTTAGCAAAGCACAGGGACCACGGTTCAATTCCCCAGCA
>NW_004524694.1:1805454-1806959 GCF_000260255.1 Octodon degus | reverse complement strand
TATGCTTTAAAAAAAAATAAAGAATGATAAACTTGAAGCCTTCATGTTTAAGTGGATGCCACTTGAAGATATACTCATAAGTGAAATAAACCAGACCCACATGTGTAAATATCATATAGTCTCCTTAGTGTAAGAAATCAAAAGAAGAAATAGAAAGTTTTAACACAATTAAATGGAAAGCGAGAACTTAAGGGTTACACAACGAAGACAGGGCAAGGAGAAAAGCTGGGAAATATGGCAAGGGCAAAACCATACATTTATATACACATTATGGTTAAGGCAATGATCCTGAGAATCTCCATCAGGTTTTTGAAACTAGGAGTTAATTGGTAGGATTCTCACCCTGACTACATATGCTGATACCTGTGAACTAAGCAAACGCACTGAGGATGGCAATGTGTAATACTAGGGCCATGTTTGGAATGTCTGCCATTCAGGTCTTCTAAATGCGTACTGTTGCAGATGTCATATCAATTATTGCTATACTCTCTCTCAAATAAATGTTTGTTTGTAAAAAAGGTAATAAAAGAAAATGACAAGAAAAAAATGTCATTGGACTGTCCTATAATGTTGTATATGGTTAGATTTCTAAATTTCTGTATAAAAATGTGTAACTGATTATTTTTATTTTATTTTATTATTTATTTTTTATTTTCTTTTCACATTCTGCAGGCATTTAAAGTTTAGCATATCAATGATTGTTGGAAAATACTTGTACCATGTTATGTCTAAGGCATTTGACATTCCCACAGATAGTGATGTTAAGCGCAAGTGCCTATGTTATACAGTAATGATATCATTAAGCTTCTCTTGTGGATAGTCAACAACTTAAGTTTGCAGATCAAAAAATTAGAGAAAAAGCAGGGCTACAAAGATAGCCAATATTTTAGTCCTTCAATGACAATTAGGACTCAGTACATAAGAGAACTTGTACTGTAACATCATGTTACTCAGTGGTCTTCCAAATTTTCTGTTCAAGGAGATTATGAGGCCACAGAGGAAAGTGATGATGATGTATAGTGGGCCTAATAAGAGTTACCTAGAGAGATAACATTCTCTCAGGCTTTCACATAGAGCAAATTAGCCAATTAATGGCTGTGATTCACCCAGACGGCTGATAATGACAAAAGATCTATAAACTGCTGTACAGGTTTCAGGGTAAATCTTGCAGAGATGTGACTGACCTTGCCAGACACAAGAGTTACATTTCTTGTTATATAGGTCTTGCTTTATGTATCTTGGTCTTAACTATCCAGCAGAAAAGTATTAAACATGAGGCATAAAATCTAAAGCCATATTAATACGCTGAGCTGCAAAAGGCTCCATTCAGCAAATTCTGACATTGCAGGTTCCACAGATAACCCACTACTATTATGGACTATTGGACTATATTGGATTATTTTGCTGAATTCACGCACCTACAAGACTTGAATGGAACACCCATCTGACAAAACTAAACAAGAAAGGGGGATATAAATGAAGGTCCATTTTGTATTGGAGGAAAA
>NW_004524694.1:1788168-1805354 GCF_000260255.1 Octodon degus | reverse complement strand
TACAAAATAGGATAGATTAGAAACAACTTCTGACATTGCCACTGCTATGGATAACCCACAACTACTATGGACTACTGAACTATATTGGGTTATTTTGCTGAATTCACACACCTACAATATTAAAGTAGCAAGGGAATACCCATCCCTGACAAAACTAAACAAAAAAAGGGGATATAAATGAAGGACCATTTTGTATCTGTATATACAAAATAGGATAGATATGCAGCTACTTTCTCTTAGTTCAATGAGAAGAAAGAGTTATACTAATAGTGTTAAGACAAGATATCATGTCTGCATCTTATACTCTAACTACTACGAAGACAATATGGAATGTATTAATTATTGTAACGATCCTACAACCTGTTTCCAAACTGTCTCATTTCTTTCTCAATAAAATTCATTAAAAAAAAAGAAATACCCTACCATCTTGAAGACCAACCCATCATCACCAAGAACCACATAACCAAATTGAATATGCTGCCCTGTTGCCCTTTATGTTTATTGACACATGATTACAACAAAGGCCACATGCAAACTTTTCATCAAGGCCTGAAAACATTTTGCCTCTGTTACTTCCATGATACCTACCAGGAAGAAACCTAATAGCATTTAAGAATTCATCCTCTAGAATCATAATGTTTAACAATACCCTAATATAGTGGTTCAGTGCTGGCAGCATTCTGAAGAGAGTGAAGGTGACATATCAGTGAGGTACACACTCATCTAACCAGAAGATTAGGGGTACAGGTTTGAGCAGGAGAGACAGTGAGGAGTTGTCAGGAAAGCTGCAGGTTTCTTTGAGACAGTTGTCCCAAATGCATTAGAGGAACTATAAAAATCTGCCACAGAAGAAACAATGATCCATAGTCAGAAAAGTTACTGCAGCTTAAACAGGAAACCCTTCTGGTTTAGGACTCTCATAGCCATAGTTTGAAAAAGTGCAGCTACTGATTAATACAATGTAGTGTCAATTAGATGTACATTCCTGAGGTCTTTTATCTGATGTAGCTTTATCTTTTTCTTTCTTTTCATCACATCAGGTATTTGCCAGTAAACTGTGGTAGTAATACTAAGGAATAAAAAATTAAGGAATTTTTAACTTTAAAAAAAAAAAAGATGCATTATGTATATGCAGCAGTGCCACAAATTTAATATAATCATTATGTACTACCAACATGTACTAATACAATTTATAAAGATACACTGTGAAATACATTTAAATAATATCATTTTCAACCTAAAATAAGAGGTATCAAATAGATTGTCCTTTCATGACTTATTCTGGATTAGGTCTTCTAGAGGCATGAATTTTCACTCTTATTCTATTGAGGATACTTGGGTATTCAAATTTAAAATGCTCAGCATATACCTGAAAAATATTCAACGTAACCTGAAATGCTTGAACTGATTTTTAAAAAAAAAAAAAAAAAAAAAAAACCTTCCCTTACTTACATATAATGGCCATTTTATATAGGATTAATGTGGGAGCTATAAGTCTAAACTTCATCAATTCATATTTTTTTAGTTCCTTTCCAACTCCCCACAGCATGTTAAAAATTATCTTTTAAATACACTGATTTCAGGTTTAATATATTCACCTGGGGGTAGAAGTGTAATGGGGTTAATAACGTGCTTAATATATGTGAAGTTCTGGGTTCTCTTTCTAGCAGCAAAAATAAATTCATCAATAAAATTAAAATAAAATAAAATTTAAGTATCTAATATTATAAGACACTTATACCATCTAGCTTGGACACAGACACTAGGTTCTACCAAATCTCGTGACATTATCATTTGTCCTTACTTTCCCTACTTCCTGTCAGTATTCCTACCTGTATCCACACCTTGCTCTTTTTATGCAACAGCACTTAACACAAACAAAACTCCACAACCCATTTTAAAACACTTAAATGTGCTAAAAAGTGCACTTGGATGGTATAGTGTTTGGCTCGTACATATAAGGCTCTGCATTTCATCCCTAGCACTGCAAATCCTGTTATGATAAAGAATAAATCCCTTACATTATCTCCATGGCTCTGCTCCTTTTAAATGTTATTGATCCACATTACTATAAAGTACATTTTATGTATTATTGGTAATATTCTATACACTGTTATGGTTTGTGACTAGTTGTCCCCCCAAAGCCTCAGGCAGTCATGGGGTGAGGACTTCTAGAGTTTGTGTTAACTCATGATCCACTGGGATTATGTGTGATCCACGGCTGGGATTATGGGTTTTAGTACTGCTGGGATTACCCATAGGTGGGTAAATACTGGGAAGTACCCAAAGGTGTACTTCCCCTACCCTGGGGCAGGTAATTTGCATTACAATGTAAGGTGGGAAGAGAAGCTTGAGCTGCTGCTACCCCTCCCTTGCACTCTTGCTCTTTGCCGCCACCATGAAAGGTTGCTTTCTGCTCTGTGCTGCTCTGCCTTGGAGCCAGATGAGTATGGACTGAAACCTCCAGTAACTGTGAGCTAAATAAACCTTTCCTTCCTTCATTTTGAGTGTTGGGTATTTGTCCCAGCAATGAGAGAAGAGTAACTAAGACATACACTATAAATATTAGTAATATTCTATTATACTATAAATCAAGAAAAACAGGCTAGATTAAGACTCATAAGATATATCAAGTGTAGGCAGTGTACAATGACTTAATAAGCAAAGTAGGCTATAAAACATAGGTAAAATCGATAAAACATGTAAATGATAAGTTAGCTATCTATGTAAGAGGTGAAAAAGGGCTAAATAAATATCTTCATTCTGCAAGATACATAAAACTATGGTCTTTTCATTTTGCTTGCAGATAAGTGTGCTATCTCTGCCATCTCCTTCTATCTTATGTTCTGATTTATCTTGGATATGCTTTAATGAAAATTATAAAAATTTATTTTACTTGTTACTTGCTTTATAGGAATAATGACTTAGTGAATATCGTGTAAGCAAATTTCTTGACAGGTACTGTACTTTTAAGGTGATACTGCTATAAAGAGAATTTCATTAACCTGACATATTATGTAATAATTAAGTATACAATGTTAAATCCTACTTAAAACTTTCTAATTACCAAGCTAAAAATCCTAACAAAACTTATCATTTTAACTGGAGGAAATATGAAATAAACATAGCTTTCATGCTTTTCTTCTTCTTTATTTCTCCAGAGGTTTACCCCTTCTACAAAATATATGAAATTTAACAATCTTCAAGACACATCAATTACTTTTTTATGCTTAGTTTGTGAAACTGAACATATATCAAAACCAGCAAAACTGAAGGGGCAAGTTTCAGTACTAATATTTCAAGACAGTTGGACACAATTTGTTTTTTAAATCCAGAGCAACTAAGAGTTTTTAATATTATCTAGAGATTAAGATTTTTTTTAAAAAAAACTTAAGGGAAGTAAACTGAATGAATTTATATAAGCAATAAACCATGCAGAGAATCCTGCTGGTTCTTCTACAGCAGCCAACTCTCCTCTTTGTTTTGAATAAAATTCAACTTTATTCAGGAGCCTAGAAGTCAGAATGAGTTAAAGAAGTCAAAATTAGCAAGAGAATATTCCAAGTATACAAACAATTTTATCATTAGCAATGAAAATCCAGTCTAATAACAATTAAGTTGGAATAAAATGTAAGAAAAAATTAAACAGAAACTCCCTCAGAGAATTACAACCTATTAACTACAGGGATATTGGATTGATAGTTTATTAGTAGTAAAGGAGAGCAAGGATTAAAATGTCATTATCCATTGAAAATAACAAAAACTAGCTGATATGGTTTATATCTACATGTCCCCTGAAAGCCTCACATAAACATAGGTGAGGCACGTGGGAGGTGACTGAATTATAGGGCTTCCAGTTGGCCTGCTGAGAAGAGGTGGAGTATAGTTGGAAGAGAACTGTCACTGGGTCATGACCTAGGTCTTCTGAGTGCCTCCACTGACTCTACTTTCCAGTTGCCATGCCGTAAGCTGGTCTCCTCTGTCCAGGCCCTTTTACCATGCTTTCCTGCATTGGAGCCAGCCAATAATGCGTCAAAAATAGAAGCCAAAAAGAAATTAAGAACCTCTGCTCTTCTACGTTACAGGTGTTAGATCTTTAGACAAGAAAAACAACTGTCTCTGGTTTTTTGTTTGTTTTTTCCTCATTGCTGAGACAAAATAATCAATACCCAAAGTAAGGCAGGAAGGTATTACTTAACTCAATTTGTAGAGGTTTCAGTACATAATCTACTAGCTCGAAAAAGGGTGGCATGGCAGAGAGGCACTGCAGAGGAGTGCAGAGAAAATAGTCCACAGAAAACAGGACACAATGAATGTAACAAGCAGCAAGTCCAAACCATAGCAGCTTTTCTCTGCTCTATCTAAGCTACTAGCCTTAGGGCAGGCATCAAAGCAATCAGTGGACTAATTTAGTAATCACAAACTTAATCACAGACTCTAGATCCAACCACCTTTGCAAAAGCCCTACCTGTGACTGCATGAGGCTTTGGAGGGACATCTAGATACAAGCCATAACGACTAAGACATTAGCTTTCAGAACCTAAATAAAGATGTTAATGGTTAATAACAGTGTTTCTGATTTCACTGAAAAATATTTCCAAAGTTTATTCAGTGAGGAGATCGCTCAGCAGCACAAGTGCCTACCTGGAAAAGTTTTAACTACAAGAAAAATATCAACGTTATAATTTGTCCAACTAGGGGCTGGTGAGATGGCACAGTGGTCTAAAGCACCTACTTAGAACAAGCTTAGCAAAGCACAGGGACCACAGTTCAATCCCCCAGCACCACATGCCAGTCAGCCCCACCCCAAGTGGGCTGAGCTGGCCACACACACACACACACACACACAAATAAATAAAAATTTAAAAAAATAATAATAATCTGTCCAACTAGGAATGATTACAAAACTACTTTAGTAAAATCTCTTAAAATTTGCCCCAATCTAGAAACAATCATTATATACTTAGAATGCACGACTTAAAGTAATACCTTGTACTCTATCATTTCAAACATAACAAAAACTTTGAAAATATTTAAAAACTAATATCCTTTTAATGTTAAATAGTAACAGAAAAAGGTAGCTTTGCAAATAAATTAGATTTTTAAAAAAGCAAATCTCCTTTGATAAAATCTTAGAAGTGAAGGGTCAGAGTGTCATCCCTAGGGAAATGGTAAGAAACCTTTGAGTTGGAAAGACAAGGCAAGGTAAGGCAAGGCTAGGCGAAGGGAAAACTACATTGCCTTAGTCAATAAAATAAAATTTTACAGCCAAAATTAAATTACTTAGCTGACTGACAGATTGAGATATACAAATGGAGTATACAATATAGTATTTGAAAGCTGGGTAGAATAAAAAGCCTGACATTTGGATTGAGGAAGATGTTTGGTAATTATTTACTTCAACAGATATAGAAAGTGAAAATGATCATGAGAGATTGTACTAGCTTAACTTTAATTGCTTTCCCATGTGCATTCCACTGGTGGCTTCTAAGCCTAAATTAAGAAAGAGTTAGATCAACTGCTGAGTTAAAAAGATCCCCTACTGCTTTTATCTTTTAGTAAAGCTACTGTCTACAAAGACCTCCCCCCAAGAATCATGGAGTATGAACCATAGGATTACTCAAGTCTGGTTGTTTGCATCCCAGCCTGCATTCATTACTTCACCCCATTAACATTCCATACTGGGAGTCCTTTGCCAGTTTTATGAGGCGAAACCACAAAATGTCAGGTTAACAAAATCCTCACACAGCAATTTCACCTTAAAATACTGCCTGTCAAGGACTTGCTTCCAAGATATTCCATAAATCACTGACTCTATAAAGCAGGTTGCAAGTCAAATAAATGCAAAACATTGCATTGGAGCACAATCAAGATTAATCAAACACAAGCTGGTTATTTACAGCTGTATACTTATGGGGTAGAAGGAGTGTAGCAGTAAAATTTCAAGTGTACTTGGTAGCCTATCTTAGTTTTCATTGTGCCTACATTTATATTTAACTAAATTCTTTATTACCCTCATTTCCAATCAGTTGGAGATTAATTTCAAGACAGCCTGATACAACCCAGAGCTTTTGGAACATGCATTTACTGGTTCAATTCCTAGTTCCACCATTTATTAGCTATGTATCTTTGAAATGGCTAATAAACCATCTTGAATAGGTATGCCTAAGCTTATTTTGTCAATGAAAAATGAAAAAAAAATTTTAAAAACTTTCTTCAATATGCTGTTTTGAGGTTGAAAATCTACGAGACAAAAACAACATGCACACGGGGCCGGGGAGATGGCTCAGTAGGATGAGCGCTTGACTGGCAAACGCAAGGATCTGAGTTCAATCCCCGGTTCTGAAAAAAAAAACAAACATGCACAATGTCTAATAACAGTAAATGTTCAATAACTAAATTTCCTTTTCACTATCCCTCATTGAGACAGAAAACTGCCAAACTGACTTAACTGAACTCTATGTTCTCCCCATTCCTACAATAAAGAAAGTAAGGGCATAGATGAAAAGAAATGAAAGAAAAAGTTTTTGACATACACGAGTAAGCATATACCTGTTAAACACCTATACTCCCTCCTCCCTTGATCAAGGAACAAGAGAATATGAACTGCCTTACTCTGTTTTTCCTACCCCCCAGGCTGGTGGCAATGGTCACTGCTAGTAGCAGGTTGCCCTGTGGCAATCAATCATTAAGTTATGCTGGGTAACTACATTCTAAGCAAGTAACGTTTAAGCTGAAAAGCCAGTGCTTGCATACATCTGTATGTACTCTCACTGACCATACTACAGACCGGAAGAAGCTATACAGTGCAAATAACATCCCTGGTATGAAAAAATTAATCTTAAAATGAATCCATAAACCTACATTCTGCTCTGGCTATGGAGTTAATTGTCCAAGAGCTCCTTCATTAAATAACTCATCAATTATCTATTTGGTAACAAATATCAGCTACATGACTTCTTCAGAACTGTTATCAGGACAAATAAAAGGAGGGCCACATTATCAGATCTGAAACACTCTTAGAAGACAGACAGACAGAGAGACAGACAGACAGACAGACAGACAGACAGACAGACAGACAGACAAAAAGAGGATCCCAACAAAAATAATTATCTAGGAAACTGACATAATAGCAGATCAAATTCACAGCATGCAACTTGTTTCCAAAAGGAAAACAGTCCATAATGATTCTGCCCTATATTTTTCTAACAAATAGTATTTGTACAGGTAATTCAAGTAACATTTATGAGTCATAGTGCAAGAGATAACACATATCTGAGAGAATTACCAAGGAATTAAGAAAGATCTACAAATTCAAAAAGATTATCCCAAGTCTTCCTCGAATTTTTCTTTCCATCTTAATGTTAATCATTCATTTCTTCATATCTATATGGTTTTCCCAAATTCCTTTGTAAATGCAAGCCACAAAACAGAACAGGAAGAGGAATCAAGAAGCATTTGCATGCTAATGACTCTTACCAACAGGGGGAAAAAGCAAAAAATTCTGTGACAAAGACACTTGCACTGCATTCCTAATTAACATCTAAATTTAACATTTACATGATCATTCATCATTTATGATCTCAATGTTATAAGTAAAACAGGTCTAAAAGAAAATTGACTAATATTAAGAATTAAACAAAAACTGTAGTTACTGTTCACATTAAACGAGCCATTAACTAGAAATTAAAACTGTATTTCCATTTTATTATTTTGTGTTAAATGTGGAAAATTGTTTTTCATAATCAACATTACATCTATAATCCAAAGCAACATAATGAACAATAGCATATTCTTCAGTTCTCAAAAATCATAAAACAATCATCTCTACAAAGTAAAAATATGCTGACCATAATTAAGGGGAAACAGAATCAATAAAACCTAAATCTAAGTCTGATCTTACTAAGTTTAATAGAGCATCTGTACACATTTTTAGTGACACAGGAACTCTCAACCATTCTGTGAAAAAGATGGCTGTTTTCTTCTATACAAGGAGAAAAGAGGAATCAGTAACAAGTTGTCTAAAAAAAGAGCAATTATATATGGACAATAGCAAGCATAGGAGACACAGTGCTGCACATTTGCAGCCCCAAATACTTGGCAAGCAGGAGCATTTCAAGTACACTCATTAGAATGATACAAGTAAAGAAATACAGTCTTTCGACAAGGGCAAATAGGTGTCCAATTTGATTTGTAAAGGTACAAAAAGCATTATTAGGAACTGACACTTTATTATAATCTATGGAAAATATAACAACTGTCACTTCTTTCCTCTAAAAGAAGTCTATGTCTTAAAATGCCCCTGAGATGCAGAGAGAAATAAGACAGAATATAAATAACTATACAGATAATATTAATCCCTCCTTATGCCATATCACATTTTTCATATGGTGGGGGTTAAATAAATGTCCATTAAGCCAAAAACATATTTGTAAGTATTATAAAATGAAATTACAAATGCAAATTTAACGGCCATCTCAGCCTTAAAGTCTCTCTGACAGAAATGTAAGAAATAAAAGAGAGTAACATGTAAAGCTTTTTATAGGACATATCCATTACCTAATATAATTACTTAAGTACATACATAAAAGTATACACAAAAGAATCTTCAGTCTGCAGGGTACAGTAGCATATACCTGGATTTATAGCTACTCTAGAGGCTGAGACAGGAGGGCCCCAAGCTCCAACTCAGTCTGGGCAACTAATAAAAAGGAATGGGGACATAGCCTAGCAGCTATTGAGTTCAAACCTTAGTACTGGAAAAAAGGAAAAAAAACAAAACAAAACAAAACTATACCATCTCTAAAACAATTTAAAAATATCCAACCCACCTGAAGTATAAACTGATATATAATTTTATGTATTATTCCAGAATCTGATTTAGTATTAAGACTCTGTAGCTGACAACAGTTATTCTTCATATGGAATTGACTCAATATTTATTTAAAGAAACAACTGTTTAAGTCAGGTGAATGCTAAACATTTGTTTAGTTTTAGATATTTGAGCAACTGTCTCAAAATTAAACATAAACTCTGAGTAACGATGGGCCAAAGGCAAGAAGATTTATAAAAGTAGTAATTCATGATCTCAAATTAAGAGGCACTGGTGGTACAGTGGTGAGCATAGCTGCCTTCCATGATCTCAAATTAACCTAGACAAATAAAAGAAAATTTAGCCTTTCCACATTATAAATATGAAAGTAATGGCTTTTAAAATTATGATTTATAATAATAATCATCTATTCATATATAAGCTAAAAATTTAATAAACATCTATTTTAAGTAAAACTATACTGTACATGTGAGGTTCACCACCATATTAATCTTGAAGCACAATTAAGTGACAGGTTAAGCATTTTCTCTTTGAAATAGATTTAACTGCAATTAAAAAGGGAAGATTAATGGCACCTTACAGTATTTCAAAGTAGTACTGTACATCTCAAAATAAATACTAAAGGTAGTTATCCCATCTTAACATATTAGTAAAGGGTTTAAACTAATATGAGTTAAATAGTCAAATAACAAGACAAAGATACTGAATTTCCTGAGAAATCACAATGTGTAAATAATAATAGCAATCACAGAAGTGAACAGAGCACTGGAAACACGTTAAAAATGGCTAGTGTTATTTTAAGGATCAGTGTAACTAAGTTCAGGATTTCCAAAGGAAGAACAATCCTTGTATTTTTTTATGTGGCTTCCATTATCATGCTGACATTAATGAGGCAATGTAAACACATTAAAAAAAAAAACGTAATGTGGGAAACTAATGCGCTTACTAAGGTAGATGCTTATTCACAAGTCCCATCAAAAGTGAAAGCAAACTGTCATGATTAATACTCTCTTGGAAACCAGAGGGCAAAAGTCAAACGAGCTGACTTTTGACTGGTGAATCAGCTAAGATTCACCAGTTCCAAAAAATAAGAGGAAAGATAGAGATAAAAGCCCTACGTGAAGTCACAACCTAACATACTTTTAATACTGGAATATAGTATGGCACTGTAAGAGTTAAATAATGACAACAGTGAACAAGTATTTATTAAGCTCTGAGTAGTGTGGGTAAACACAATGGTATTTTAAAAGAATCAGCACTTCCTTCTTCTGGTAAGATGGGGGGTTGGGGGGCCCAGGCTGGAGGGACTCTAGGCAACCACACATTTCTTGCCAAGATCTCACCACTTTGGATGTTACCAAGTTGCTGCAACTTTCATATGAAGTAATCAGCAGACAAGCTACAATTAATATAGGAACCATTGGTCATGTAGCTCATGGGAAATCCCTGGTTGTAAAAGACATTTCTGGAGTTCACACTGTCAGGTTCAAAAATGAACTAGAAAGAAACATTACAATCAAACTCAGATATGCTAATGTTAAGATTTATAAACTTGATGACCCAAGTTGTCCTCGACCAGAATGCTATAGGTCATGTGGAAGTGGTACTCCTGATAAGTTTCCTACAGACATTCCAGGGATCAAAGGGAACTTCAAATTAGTCAGACAAGTTTCCTTTGTTGATGGCCCTGGCCATGACATTTTGATGGCAACTAAGCTGAACCATGCAGCAGTGATGAATGCAGCTCTCCTATTGATAGCTGGCAATGAATTCTGTCCTTAGTCTCAGACTTTTGAACACTTGGTTACGACAGAAGTCATGAAACTGAAGCATATTTTGATCCTACAGAATAAAATTTATTTGGTAAAAGAAAATTAGGCTAAAGAACAATATGAATAGATTCTTGCATTTGTACAAGGTACAGGAGCAGAAGGAGCTACCATTATTCCAATTCTGCCCAGATGGAATGCAATATTGAAGCTGTCCGTGAGTACACAGTAAAGAAAATACCAGTACCTCTTAGAGACTTCATTTCAGAATGTCAACTTATTGTTATGAAGTCATTTGATGTCGACAAACCTGGTTGTGAAGTTGATGACCTTAAGGGAGGTGTGGCTGGTGGTAGTATTCTAAAAGGAATACTGAAAGTGGGCCATGAAAAAGAAGTCAGATCTGGCACTGTTTCCAAAGATAGTGAAGGAAAACTCATATGTAAACCAATCTTTTCCAAAATGTTGTCACTTTTTGTGGAACATAAAGACCTTCAGTATGCTGCTCTTGGGGGTCTTATTGGAGTTCACACAAAAATCAACCCCACCTGTGCTGAGCTGACAAAATGGTGGGGCCGGTCCTGGCTGCAGTTGAAGCTTTACCTGGATATTCACGGAATTAGAAATTTCCTATTTCCTACTTAGACAGCTTCTAGGTATATGCACTGAAGGTGACAAGAGAGTAGCAAAGGTCCAAAAGCTGTCCAAGAACAAAGTACTTATGGTCAACATAGGATCTCTGTCAACAGGAGGAACAGTTGGTGCTATCAAGACTGATTTGGGCAAGGTAGTTCTGACTAATCCTGTATGCACAGAGGTGAGAGAAAAAATTGCCCTTAGCCAGAGTTGAGAAGCACTGGTGTTTAATTGGTTGGGGTCAGGTAAGAAAAGTGAAAATCAAGCCAACCATAGATGATGACTGAAGAGTCCCAGTTCAATAGTACATCTGGATGCAACTGGAATTTTCTGAACAATTAAGGAGTATATTTTCAAGGCAATACTAGGGAACTGATTTCACACTTTCCTATTTCCTACTTAGACAGCTTCCAGGTATACGCACTGAAGGTAACAAGAAAGCAGCAAAGGTCCAAAAGCTGCTTTTCACACATTTCCTTAGTAGGTAGATATAAGATTATTCTTATTTTTGGGTAATGAAAATCTAATCTCTAGTACTAATGTGAGGTCTCCAATAAATGTAAATTCCTATTGTGGGTTGACAGATATAGGATGACCTTCAAAGAAGTCTTGCTTATAAAGATAGAATGAAATACCACCATTTAATTCATTACCAGCTTTGTCTTTGAAATTAGTTACCACATGGGCCATTATATGCCGAGTGACAATGAGATCCAAGGCTATGCATCATTTTCTGTAGCCTTCAAGCTGTTTGTGTATGTTGTTTATATCATTTTTCATATACATAACATCTAAGATGGCTTTAATTATAAGGTTCAGCATTATTTAATGCATTGCTAAAAAAGAAGAGACTATAAAAGAAGACTGGCGTGAGTGTTCTTTTGTTAGCTTTCCATCACTGAAACAAAATATCTGAGAAAATCAAGCTATAAAGAGGAAACTGTAACGTGACTCATGGTTTTAACATGTGATCATTTGGCCCAGACTAAAGCGAAGAGTGAAGGAAAAGGGCTAGAATTCAAATATTCTTTTTGAGGTAATGCCCCATGACCTAACTTCCTTCCACCACACCCCACCTCCTTAAAAGTCCCACTCCTCAGAAAAGTGCTGGAGGATGATGACCAGGCTTTTAACACAAAGTCCTGTGGGTACTCCTGACACAAACTATAGCAGTTCTGCATAAAAATGACATACTGAAGGTGCTGAGACACAAGAAATAAGATTAAATGATTATACAGAGCAGGGCCAGCCAAATAGCTCAGCGGATTAAAACGGAGGCAAAGGCTGTGTTGGCCCCACCCCGAGGGCACACTGAAATGGCAATTGAGACTGGGCATGGTGGCACACCTGTAATCCCAGCTTCTGGGAGGCTGTAAATAGATGGATCACTAGGAGTCCAATCTAATAGTGAGACCCTGAACACCCTGTAGGCCCTTCCCAAAAAATACAAACAAACAAATACGTAATTAATTAATTATACAGAAAGATAATTTATATGACTAAAGCTTTATATTAGGTAGAAAGAGGAAAACACAGCTTTGGGGATTTGAACCATAAGATATTACACAGGTGGAACTGCTGTGTAAATCCACATTACAAAGGAAGTAGAAAAAATCCTTATCAGACAATTTATTTTTATAAATCCTGAAAAGTATAGTGGTACTAGATGACCAAAAGAAACAAGCATACCACCTAGCTAAATTTTTTTAAAGCACTAATATCCTTACTGTTATGGTTTGTGTACAGGTGTCCCCCCAAAGCCTCACATTGTCTTGAGGCAGCTTCTGAAGTTTGTGATTGTTTATTGTGGATATGGATGCTGCACCTGCCCTGGAGCAGGTATTTTGCATTTCAATATAAGGAGGAAAGAGAAGTTAGCTGCTTGACCTGCTTCTGCTCCTCCTTTTGCACTCTTGTTCTTTGCCACCACCATGAAAGGTTGCACTCTGCCATGTGCCAGGCTACCTTGGAGCAATTTCGGTTTCGGGTATTTGTCCCAACAACGAGAAAAGAGTAAGACATTTATGACAGCATAAAGTATTATTTTATACAATGTCTTTTTACAATAAAAACTTGCATAAGCCATCAGCAATAGTGAAAAATCATTAATTATATAGGAGATCTTAATTTCAGAGATTTTAAAATATGAAATACTAAAAACCTAATGAACATCCTTAGGCATTTTCACAATAGCCAAATGACCACATTCACAATAAGAATAACCAGAGGCTGGAGAGATGGCTCAGTGGTCTAAAGCGCCTACTTGAAACAAGCTTGGCAAAGCACAGGGACCTCAGTTCGATCCCCCGGCACCGCATGCCAGCCAGCCCCGCCCCCTGGTGGGCTGAGCTGGCCACACACAACACACACACAATAAATAAATGTAATAAATAAAAATAAATATTAAAAAAAAAACAATAAGAATAACCAAATAACACACAGGAAAAGACATAAATATTTTAGGCATCTCAATATAAGAACATTTCAAAGGAAAAAATAAAAATTCTAGCTTTGGAATTTCATTTTTTTGTTCATAAACTAAAAGCAATTCATTTAAGGAAGATTAAAATGAAAAGGTTCAAATCTTTCATGGCTTATATACATGTCTGTAAAATTTTAATAACTCCAAATGACAAAAAACCTCAGGTTAATTTCTAATAATCTTTAAAGGGGTGAAACTAGCTGAAATTAACATTTTAAAATATGATTAGCTGTACCCAACCAGATGAGATGTTGCATGCCTGCAACCCTTGCACATGGAAGGCTGAGGCAGTGCAACTGCCAAGAGCTCAAGGCCAGACTGAACTACATAGTGAGTTCATGGCCATTCTGAATTGTATACTGAAACTTTATCTCAACAAAACAAAACAAAACAAAACAAAACAAAACAGAAAATGAATATATATATATAAAATTGCAAAGATTGATATCATTTTTTCTGACACCAAGTAAATATACATAAATGTATATAGCATGGGCATATATATTAAAAGATTCAGAATACCTACGTGGAACATTGAACTACTGTCACTCCCCCCAGCAATTAAAGATAACAGGTGAATTTTGTGGTGCTAATTAATGTTATTCATTTTCAGAGTCATAATTTTGTTAGTACTGGATCCATCACCACATAGTTCTAGATCTACAAGAGTACAATTTTACTCATGTACTAATACAAATGTTTAATTGAGTTAATTAATTACAGCCTGTCTAAAAGTTTAAACAGACTTCACACAGCACTAAAAGTGTGGCTTAAAATCTAACCTTTTCTCTTTTTTCTTTCAACTGGCCTGGGAGATGAAGTCAACAAATTGTCAATAATATACTTGCTTTTATGACTTCAGTAATTTACTATCACATCACTTCATCAACTTCTAGTAAAACTTTTGGGGTTCAAGTTAGGTATTTCCTCCATGGGAAAACTTAATTTAGAGTTTTCTGTTGTCAGGAGACAAACTAGTTGATGATCCTCCCACACAATGCAGTGTAAGTATAAGCACTCAACCAGCGAAGGTTTAATTTGTTAGGCCAATGACACAGAACACTACTCCAATTTATTTATTAAATAAATCTGAACATTAATCTCCTATATTTGGTTAGGGCCAAGGCAGAACTAGGTTATTCACAGGCATAAACAAATAGTTCTAACACCAATGGTATCATTACAGTGAACATAATTAGTACCCCACTAGCAAATCCAAATTGTTCAGCTATGTAGTCTCTACTAACTTCTAGTGGACACTTAACTACAACTTACGGCCTGTCCCAAATAACATTGTAGTCTCACCTAAAAGTGAAATACTCCTAAATGACAATGAAGATATATAACCTCTACTACATTGGACATTCTGTCCCTCCAGATATCTTACAACCTCCTGATCAAATATTCCTGACCTATTTAGAAGGATTATTAGTCTCTTGTATACTCTAGGAAAATCCTTAACTGATATATGTTGCTGTCCACATAATTCTATGGTATCTTTTCCTATAAATAACAAAGTACTGCCTTCATCCCATAACTTCACCTCAAGGACTAGTACTCACAACTAACTGTGCTTACATGATTTAAGTTAGCCCACTTCATATTATGCCAAATGTGTGGGGGAATTTCATATTTCTAGCCATTTCAAGAAGTAATATAAAAAGCAGTCATAGGACAAACTATTAACAATTAGAGGGTGAAGTTACAGCTATATAACTAGATTGAGAACATGTACCTTTTCACAAAGTTACTAGAACTAAGAAGGCATACAAGCAAATAATACTAAAGCCATAAATAAGAGGAATAATTGAGCACAGTCAATAAATGCATAAATGTATAAACACTTCAATGTGATTCCATTTCTTTCTTTCTTTTCTTTTTTTTTTTTTTTTTTTTGGCAGAACTGGGGATTGAACTCAGGCCCTTGCACTTGCCAGGGAAGCGCTTATTCCACTGAGCCATCTCCCCGGCCCCTCCATTTCTTTATATTGGTCCCTTGCATTAATTTTCATTAACTTTCATTAGAGTCAATTTTACCATGAACTGTTACCAAAGATTTTGTTTTTATTCAAAACAACTTATTAATTTAACAAACCATCACTGAACAGCAATTATATGCCTAAAAATAAATATTAGGCTTCAGAAACAAGGAAAAACAGTTCCAAAGTTTGAGTTGCTAAATGGCAAAACTTACTATGTTTAAAAACTACTTTAATAAAAATATTGATAATAGGTTACAAAATGCAAAGGAGAAGCAAATATTAGGGGTACTCAGTTGAACTGGAAAGAAAACTCATAAACAAATTTTCAAAGAAAGTAATTCTTGAGTTCAATAGAATGTAAAGGATAAAGAAAAAGAAGAAAAAGTCAAGGAGCCTTCTATACACTAAATATATACACTGAGGCAGGTGCATTGGCACATCCTCATGATCCAATATACTTAGGAGTCTGACATGAGAGAACAATGAATTCAAAGGCAGCCTGGATAGTACAGTAGGACCCCCATATCTCAGAAAAAGAAAAAGGAAAGAAAAAAACAAATAAAAATTATACACAGTAATGAAAAGAGTAAGAAAGAAATAACATGCTTACAGAATTGTAAATTTGTACAGGCGAAGGGCACACAACATGAAAATAGAGTTCTCTTGCTAAGCAGTCTGAGCTCTCTACAGAAAGTGCTGAGGGAAATAATGAAAAGTATTTTTAAAGAAAGTGATCAGAGGGCCAGGGAGATGGCTCAGTGGAATAAGTGCTTTCTCGGTGAATGCAAGTGTTTGAGTTCAATCCTCAGTTCTGCCCAAAAAAAAAAAAAAAGTGATCAGATGTGTCTTACAGAAATTTTATAGGAAACAAAAATCTTGTTCTACTTAGGAAGGAGGAACATAAAATCAGATAAACATTTAAATAATGTTTATATTTGTGACTAGATTAATAGTACCTTTCATTATATGGAGAATACAGCTCAAAGTTCAGGTTTAAAATAACGTAGTGAAATTAATGTGGAATTGTTGAATCTTGTATTCCTATGAAGCATCCATCAGAAGGTGCTCCATAAATAACCAATATTTATCTGCAAATCAGGGAAAATGTTGGAACTACAAATGTTAAGAAATAGAACAATTTAATTTTTAAATGTAACAATTATGACAAAAGTTAGTAACAATGTACATGCCTGAATTCTCTTAATTTTAAAATAAAAAAGAATGAATGATTGGATTAATCTCTATGTTGCCTGCAAGAAACACATCTCACCTTCAAAGATACAGATTGAGAGTAAAAGAATAAAAATTGATACTCTAAGCAACTGTAGCCCAAAATCAAACAAGAATAACTATATTTGTCAAATTATATTTTAAAATTAGTCAGAATATTGCGGGCAGCCGAGTTAGATAAAAATATTATAGGCAGTCAGACAGGGCCAGGCCCTTGAAGGAAACAACACAGAAGATGAGATGCCTTACAACTG
>NW_004524694.1:1761033-1787260 GCF_000260255.1 Octodon degus | reverse complement strand
ATTTACAAATATATTTATGCACATTGAATGATAGAGCACTCAATTTCATAAAACAAAGACTAGCTAACATAAAGAAGCAATAGACCCCATTACAATCAAAGTGGGTAACTTCACAAATAGGTGTACAGGGGAAGGGGAGGATCAACAGAAACATCAGAGTCCATACCACAGAATGAACTTGACATCTATAGAACACTCCATTCAAAAACAGTGAATATATGCCTTTCAGTAATCCACAGACCTTTCTCCACAATAGACGATTTTAAGCTACAAACTCTCAACAATTACCAAAACAAACATCAACAAAATCCCAAAATAATCTCAGTCATCCTATCATATCACAATGAAATGAAACTAAAAATCAATAGCAAAATAAACACAGAAATGCCACAAACACATGAAGACTAACACATTTGTGAAAAGTCAGAAGAAATGAAGAGAGGAATTAAAAATTTCTGGAATCAAATAATAATACAAACACAACATAGCTTACTCCAGTGAAAGAATTAACAGATGGAATTTTATAGCCATGAATATTTATGTTAGAAGAAGAATAATTTCAAATGAGTAAGCTAATGATGTATCTCATAGTCATAGAAAATCAAGCACAAGTCAAATCCAAAACCACTAGGAGAAAAGAAATTTTAAAACAAGATATACATCATAATGAAAGTTAATAAAATAGACATTAAGAACAGTAAGAAAAAAAACAATGAACCGGTTGTTGGATAACTTAAATAATATTGATAAGCTCTTAGCCAAATGAACTAAAACAAAAGGGAGACCTAAATTAATAAAATTTTGCAAAAGCTAAAATTACAACAGAGTATTAGAAACTACTTTGAAACACTACAATAAAGCAGAGACTCTAGAAGAAATGGATTATGTCTTTATACATATAACTCAACAAAGTGAACCAACATATAAAAAAATGTAAACAGGTCAATAACAAGCAATGAGATTCTATCACTAATAAAAACTCTCTTAACAAAAGTGAAAGATTAGATGGACTCGAATGTGCTTCAAACCTTCCCGTGAAAAAGAAATGCTTTGAAATGTATGCCTAGAAGCCAAGATTAACCTGATACCAATAACTCAACAAAAAAGAAAATTACAGACCAATACCAGTGATGTATATATATGCAAAAATCCTTTAAAAGACTCTTATAGACAGATTCAACAACATTAAAAAGACAATGCTCCAGCTAGGCACACACAGCTCTGACTCCAGCGCTTCGTGAGCCTATGCAGAAGGATCACAAGTTTGAGCACAGACTATACAACTCAACACCTTAGCTATAACCTGTATATAAAAACAGAAAAGAAAAATCATAATCAATTGGTAATGTCTCAGCAATACAAGGATAGTTTAACAAAATACAGCAACTTTTCATGATAAAAGAAGGAACCAGTTATAGAAGGAAGGATCTTTCCTAAAAATAATAAAAGCCATATATGACTACCCCATTGCTAAGATTACTTTTTTTTTCTTTTTTGTACCAGGGAATGAATTTAGCACCTTGTACTTTCCAGGCAGGCACTTATGCCACTGAGCTATCTCCCCAGCCCTGCCACAGTCACATTAAAGGAGCAAAAAACAAAGTATTTCCTATAAAATCAGGAAGAAGACAAAGGTGTTCACTTCCAACACTCCTGTTGAATATACCACCTGAAACATTTTAGATCCAATAATTAGGCAAGAGAATCAAATGAAAGAGAAACAAGAAAAGAAAAAGCCAAAATTATCCCTAGTTGAAGATGACATAAGCCTTTACATAGTAGACCCTAGAAAAACCAAGAGAAGACTCTCTTGTTAAGCAAATTAAGCAAAGGGACAAGATACACCAATCAACAACACAAAAAATCAATAGCTTTCCTATTTACCAATAATGAAAACACAAAGCAAACAATCAGAAAAACAATTACATTAACAATAGCTTTGATAAAATACAACACAACACAGCACAATAAAATAAAATAAAAATAAAATACCTAGGAATCAACCTAAGCAGGTAAAACAAATCTCCAGTGAAAATTACAAAATATTAAAGAAACAGAAGACATTAGAAAATAGAAGGATCCTTGTGGATTAACTGAAGTAATATTGTTGAAATATTACCAAAGTTGATCTACACATTTAATTCAATTCATATTGAAATACTAGCAACATTATTCATGGACAAACAATCCTAAAGTTCATACGAAAGCAGAAAAGATATAGGACAGTCAAAGAAATCTTAAGCAAAAATAGACTGAACATATTCCAATATACAACTTCAAGTTATACTATAAAGCCATAGTAATAAAAACAACATGGTACTGGCACAAAACCACACCTATAAGCAAATCAAATACAAGATGCAGAAGTATATTTATGTGGCTGCAGCCACGTGATTTTTGGGAGGAAGATTCAAAAACATACACTGGAGAAAAGGAGCCTCTTTAATAAAGGGGACTAGGCAAACTGAATACTTTTATTCAAGATAAATAAAATTAGAGCCCTATCTTTTTTTTTTTTTTTCCCAGAACCGGGGATTGAACTGAGGCCCTTGCACTTGCCAGGGAAGCACTTATTCTACTGAGCCATCTCCCCAGCCCTAGAGCCCTATCTTTTAACCTGTATTAAAAGAATATCAAAGTGGATCAAAGACACAGATGTAAGATCAGAAACTGAACATGCTGGAGCAAACATAAAGGAGACACTTGAAGCCACAGGAAAAGGCAAAGGCTAAGATTTCTGGAATAGAACACCAATATCACAGGAAATATTACAAGAATCAACAAATGGGATTTTGTCAAATTTGAATCGCTTCTCTCAACAAAAGAATCAATCAACAGTGTGAAGTGATAATCTACAGAATGAAAGAAAATCTTTGACCACTACACTTCTGATAGAGAATTAATATCTAGAATATTAAAGAGCTCAGAGTTAACTCCAAGAAAACTAACAACCAGTCAATAAATGAACAAATCACTAGAAGGAACATTTCTCTACATAAGTACAAATAGCAAATAAGTATATCAAAAAATATTCAACATCTCTTTCCACTACGATAATTTAAAATCAAAACTACATTGTGATTCTACCATATCTCGGTCAGAATGGCTATCATCCAGAATACCCACCACCCCAAACAAAAGGATACTCATGAGGAGCCAAGGAAAAAGAACCCTCACACACTGTTGGTAGTAATTACAACCACAATGAAAATTCCTCCAAACTAAAAATAGAAACATCAGTTAATCTAGCAATACCACTACTTCATCTGTTCCTTCAAAGGCTTAAAGACAGCCAAAGAATATCAGTATTGTCCACTATAGCCATATGGTACCTTGCTTAATCATCCTTCTATCCGTTCACTACTGTCATAATTTTCCACTTTTGTAGGAACAGCAATTCTATCTGCATATTCCAGAAAATCATTGCAATTAACAACAATAATCCAGTTTATGTATGTTATTGTGTGAATGGTAACCTCTCTAAAGCAGCTTCTTTATGCAGTGAGCCATAAATACAACAGTATTCACTACTTGGTATTGCAACAATATAATTAATTATGAAACCATCAAAGTGAGTTCCAATAATTTACCAAAACTTGGGGTTCCAGAATTAGAATCAGAATCTAACAGTAATAGCCTTAAAGCTACAGACATACTTCTTCCTTCATATAAAATGAAACTTTTCTTCACTCTGTTGTATCATTCTATATTTTCTAAAAATTCTCTTTTAACTAGCCACCAGCTAGCAAAAATAAAATAAACAAGTATAAACAATTAGATGCTTTGTATATTTGTAAGCTGTGATTCAAAATAAATCATATCCTGTATCTTAGGAATATTATACACATTTACAAAGGGTCACAAGATATACAACTTGCTTCAGTACTGTGATACTCTTAGACAATGTGTAACTCAGCCAGTCCTATGCCTACAATCCCAGAACTGGGGAAGCTGAGGCAGAAAGATTGCTGCCAGCCTAAAGCTAGCCTGGGATACATGGTGAGTTCAAGGTCAGCCTGAACTGCATAAAGGAGGGAAGGAGGAGGATACATAGGATGGAAGAGAAAGAGGGAGAGAGAGAAGGTGGGACAGAAAGAGAGAAAGAGAGAGGGCGGGGGGAGGGAAGAGAAGAAGAAAGAGGAGATCAAGAAATGGGGGGACTGGCAGGCAAATTGATTTGTATGATTATATCTAAATTATTTGCTCTTTGTAGTGATCTGAGGGTAAGGTGTGACCAAAACTACAGTAAATGCTTTTGCCATAACTCATAAAAACATTATGGCATTTTTTCATTCAGCTTATTTACCAGGTGTGGCACAATGACTCTTCCTTAAAGTCTAAGGGAGGTAAACTGTTTTAGATGAATTCAAGACACTAAAGAGAGGGGCTGGGGAGATGGCTTCGTGGAATAAGCACTTCCCTGGCAAGCTCAAGGGCCTGATTTCAATCCCCTATTCCGAAAAAAAAAAAAAAAAAAAAGACACTAAAGGAGCTGTGACAGCTAAACTGAGGACCCTCATAAAACAGTAAACATTCACCATATTTTCAACCACATGTCATACGTCATAATTTTAAAGTAAAAACATGGAGGTGCATGCATTTAGTTTTTATAAATTTGAAATGAATAATATCTACTCATAATCTTTTAAACTATGAACTTCAGAGACTACAATCATACTTCAGAAACATCAATTATTAAAAATAATGGATAAAGCTGGTGAGCAATTAAACTGATCACAAATTTCTAAAGTTCAAAAATCCAGCAGATTGGGGCTGGTGAGATGGCTCAGTGGTCTAAAGCACCTACTTAGAACAAACTAAGCTAAGCAAAGCACAGGGACCGCGGCTCAATCCCCCAGCACCACATGCCAGCAAGCCCCGCCCCCTGATGGGCTGAGCTGGCCACACACACAAAATAAATGAACAAATAAATAATAATAATAAAAAAATTAAATTAAAAAAAAAATCCAGCAGATGACAAAAGACCTCAACATTTCTCAGCTACTGAGGAGTAAAGACTTTCAATATTTGGATGTATTCAATATTTGGAAGCATCTTATTTTCCCAGGATTTCAAAGTCCACATACAGGCTGCTGTTCAGCTATTATAAATGAGTAATTCAAGTAGGGCATGACTGTTTCTTGTATTAACTTGATAAAGATGTTTCACTCCAAATGTATCAACAGTTGTATTAAATCATCCTTTTCACATACTGACTGAAGCTTACTTATGTCATACTTTATTAACAGAATCCAAAAAAAAAAAAAAATTCCGTTTGTTTTTTAAGGCTAAAAATCAAGTTCTACTTAATAATCAACTCCAAGCCAAGTGACATAAATTAAATATAACCCAATGATCCCAATATTTATTTTAATTATAAAAATGTGTCTTGGAAAAAAACTAACAATGAGTATTATAAGTATTTAACATTTTACACTCATTTTAAAATTAAAAATTTTTAAATATACTTATTTGAAATACTTTAGAGCAAAAACTACCTTCACATCAATATTTACCACTTTTTAATAATTTATATTTTATATCTCTATAAAAAGTTTTTAGCTCAGGATTACCTTTTAAAATATAAACAAATTAAAACTGTTTGCAGTAACAAAACAAGAATTTTCAACTCATGTACAACTTTTTACAATTTCCCTCTGAGACCTTTCCCAAACTCATTTAATTCACCCTTCTTCAAATCAAATTAATTGGTTTCCTCTATTTCCACTCAAGTATATTGCTAAAGTCAAGTTTGAAAAGAGCCATGTATTGAATAATTTTCCTAACAACTTCTAGTAGTGTCTAACAAGTAACTAGAAGTCAATAAATCAACAGATTTTTAAAATGTGAATAATCCATTAAGTCTTTAGACTACTGTTATTTCATGTAACTGGGAGGAAATGCGAGTTCCACAGTCAAACTGCTTGGGTTCCATAAAAAATGCTTAATAATACATTAATATATAGCATATAAGAAAACTTAGAAAAACACTTGTATTATTACTATTACATTTCTGTATCATGTTGTTAATATGATATTACTCTATTTTATTACCATTATTGTTATGGCTTGAATGTGTCCCCCAAAAGTAAAGCTGCAATCACAGTAAGTTTTGAGAGGTGAGACCTTTAAGATACGACAGATAATGCTGTTATTGTTGAAATGGTTTAGGGGGAATATATTCCTGTGAAACAGAACAAGTTCAGCCCAATTTCCTTCACTGCCTGATGCTTTCTGCCATGTATTATAACCCTCTCCAGTTGTATCCCCTTGATCTTTGACTTTCTACACTGCTCAATCACAAGCCTTAAATTAACTTGTTTATAATTCATCCAGTTTGTCATATTTTGTTAAAGCAGCAGAAAGTGAACTCATACAACTAAGCCAAATACTTCTACTACTGTAAATAAAAATTGGTTTTCATTCCTTTGTTACTCATGATATTGAAAAATCACTCTTATCTACTCACCTAGATCCAGCACACTCAGTGCTTACCTAAAATGTTGTTGCCCTTGGCCACTATATTCAATTAATTATCAACTGTTAATTTCAACACATTTCTTACCCAACAAGTATGTGCATTTTTTGCATTGATGTTACCATTTTCTTCACTGCAAAATTCTCCCTTTCGCTATACCTTTCTCTTGCCCTCTCTACAATGATTGCTAAGTTGGGTTCTAACACAAAGATGAAGAGCTTTTTAACTTTCCCTTTACTACATCCTTTAGCCCTTTAAAATGACATTCAAAGGCTCACATAATCTCAAGTGATTTACCTATCAGGCATGAATTCTTACCATTGCTTCCACCATAACCTAAGCTTCAATTACACAGAAATTATTTATATTTTCCCAAAACAGACACACTGTTTCTCATTCCGATTATAATGAAAGACTCAATTTGCCCCTGACTTATTCCATGAATCCTTTCGCAGGTCACAGACTTCAACATAAACTGACACCTTTTTACAATACCTTTTAAATATCTCTGCTCTCCTGTAATTCTCACTCAATGACCTCTACAGGATCATTAACAAGAGGTACAAAGTGCTATTCACCTTTTTATCACAAGCGTTTAGTAACACGTAAGTATGTGTTGAATGAATGAAAAAAACTACTTGACTGTTTAAAAAGAGCGATTTAAATTACTATACTAGTAAAAAGGAACAACAGAAGAATTAGTTTTACCAACATTCATTAAATGTTCAACTCTGATGATGACATTTGATCATCTATTAAATGTTTGCTTTATTCTTGCTTACTGGACTACAAATGATCTTGAAAGTCTTTCTTCTTCAATTTTTTTTATTAGAGAAATACTATTCATAACAAAAATCTTATGTTTTTTTGTATTAAAATCTCATGCAAGCTTTATTTTTTCCATAATTTTATTGAGAAATAAATAGCACTGAGACAGTTGCAAAATAAACTGGCAGGACAGTTCCAATAATTAACACATTGTACACTGTCTTCCTAGTGGTTATTTGTTGTACAAGATGCAGATATGATATCCTATTTACAAACACTATTAGAACAAATCCCTCTACTCACAGAATTAAGAGAATGTAGCTATATATCTATCCTAACCATTTTGAATACATAAATACAAAATGGTCATTCATCTGTATCCCCTTTTTTTGTTGAGTTCTGTCTTTTAAACATTATAGGTGTGTGAACTCAACAAAAAGCTTATGTTAATGATAACTGGAAATTAATGATTTAAAAATATTAAACTATTAAGAGGCTCTTACATTATAACTATTAATTTAATACTGTTTATACTTCCTTCCCTCTATCCTCTTCATTTATTCTGCTTCCCACCTTGTCAGAGGGTTCAGGGCTTGTGGCCTCCTATATTCCTTAAGATTATCCATTAGGCTTTGTCTTCCTTCACCAACTATAATTCATTATTCCAGAAAGTCTCATGCTCATCTACAAAACTGAATCATTTTAATTTCTTCACTTTTCCCACACCTCTGTCAACTCTCAGCAAGTAACCTCATCAAAATGTACTGTTTCTCAACTTAAATCCAAAAGTAATCCCAATCATAGCTAATAATAGTAAGTTATACGTGAACCAAAAAGATAGAAATGAATTGGAAATTAAGAGCTTTAAGGAGGATTTTTATTTGCTTGTTTGCTTAAAAGCATCATTCCCAACTTACAATATTCTAAAAAGGCTACTACTTTTAAGTGCCTTCATAAAGGTATTTCTTATTATTAATTCTCCTACCTAAAACTATTTTTATCTGACAAAGAACCATGTAGAGAGTATTCAAATTTATTACATTTTGAAATTAGCTTAAAGTTAGGATTTTTGAGCAGAAACAGCCTCATACTTCCATTAGTTAATAGCACATATGCTGCTCAAATTACAAAGGGGTTACCTCCAAGAAACCCATTATAAATTGAAAATATTTCAGGTCAAAAATGCCAACATCACAACTTAGCAACACAACATACTTGGAGAGTATCTGTGGTTCACCCTGGGAAGCACATGACTTACTGGAAGTTGCAGTGGGTGCTGCAGGATTATATATCACAAGACAGAACCATAAAAAGCTATCATACTGCAAATCATTACCCAGTAAAGATCAAATTTCAAAAGCAAAGTATGGTTCCTAAATGCAGATCACTTTTGTATCATCACAAAGTACAAAAAAAGTAACTAACCATCACAAATCAGAGGTCACATGTAGTTCAACTTTATTATGTGTTGAACAGCAACAAAATTAAAAGGTGGCTTACCATTTCAAGTGTAACAACATCTATGTAAAAATTCATTCAAATATTATAAAGTTTATTTTTCAAGTGAAAACAAACATAGATCACAACTTGTTCTGTGTTATATTATCCCAGGCATTTGATTATGATTAGAATTCCAACTAAACTTCAAAAAGAAGACATATTTTATTTATAACTAGAAAACAAAGCCTAAGGAAACATAGAGGTATTTTGAACATTTTTGTCACCAGTTAGACTAAAGCTGTTTAAGGAGAAAAATTATACCATCATAGAATTTGGTATTTTATTAAGGTATAAGCAAAACCTATAAAGTACCTTTAAAAACTGATCTATAAACTCAGTATTTCAGGATACAGAGGAAAAGAAGGAAGAGAAAGGGGATTAAAAAAAAAAAAGAATTAAAATGTGTTATATATGTGTTATATATATGTATCAATATCTTGCAATGAATGTAGTAAAAATTCAAAAAAGTGCAATTTTAATTAAAAGTTATACAAGAACTGGCATGCAAGGATAGTGACTTAAAAATAACTTAGTTGAAAATAAAATCTTTTTTTTTTTTACGGAACCGGGGATTGAACTCAGGCCCTTGTGCTTGCCAGGGAAACGCTTATTCCACCGAGCCATCTCCCCAGCCCCGAAAATAAAATCTTTTAAAAAAATTTATAAATATTTATAATATTGGCAAAAATAGCAAATATTAGAGCAGAATAGAAATGTGAGTGTGAAATAATTCATTACCAAGACTAGCAATCATAAATTCTATGAATATTATGCATGAATATATACTCATACATAATTCTATATGCTTCTATTGAGAGAACTGTTAAAATTGTTATCATATGCAATATAGGTTTGCTTTTTTTTTCCTGTTGCAGTGCTGGTGATCAAACCCAGGATCCCACACATGCTAAAGAACTGCTCTACCACTCAGCTATAGACACAGTCCTCAATGAAGGTTATTTTTCTTTCTTTATATAAGCTTTTAATATGAACAATGTCCTACAAATACTTTTTATTAACTGATTCGAAAGAAGGCATTCTAAGTATATATTCAGATTCATTTCATAATTTTTTACTTCTGGTGACTGTGACTATTGTAGATGACATGAATATTCTTATATTTTAAATACTAGTTTTTAAGTGCATCTTGGATTACTCCTTCAGGATGTGGTCTTAGAATGGAAATTAGGAAAGATGACCCTCTTAAAGCTTTAACAGGGGCTGGGGAGATGGCTCAGTGGAATAAGCGCTTCCCTGGCAAGCTCAAGGGCCTGAGTTCAAGCACCAGTTCTGAAAAAAAAAAAAAAATCTTTAACAAACTGTTTTAAATTGATTTATCTAGACTTTGTATCAATTTATCTTATTAGACTTTCATGAAACCAGCATGTTATAAATTTACCTTTCCTTTTATCAAATATCTGTCAATTTTACAAATGAAAAATAGTTTTGTCTTGCTATAATATCCATTTTATAGAATACATGTAGTTTGAATTTTTCATGTTTTTAGTCATTAGTATTTCCACTTATTATGCCTGTGGTTGTTTCACTACAGTTGATTGGTACTTGTTACTTATCTATAAATGACTTTTGCACAATTTTGTCTACTATGTTTTTTGAGATACATGTACAATACTTAATGTTTCTATATTTTAAATACAAAAAATTATTTTCTCTAATTAAAATTTTTAATTTCCATGATTTTATAGTTTCAAAAGGCTTCTAATTCAATATAATTCTATTTTTTTAATGTATTTGGTAAAGGGTCTACAGGGTCTTATTACACAGATCAGACTTAAAGTGATCCTCCTGTTTTCAACCTCCCAAGTGCTAGGATTACAGGCCCATGCCACCACTCCCAGTCTCAATCATGGTCTCAGCACTCCTTGGGGGTAGGGCCAGCATAGCATGTCGGGGATCGAACCCTGGCTGCTGTGCTCTGCCTAAGCAGGGGCTTTAGTCCACTGAGCTATCTGTCCAGTCCTTAAAACTTTATTTTTAATTTAATAGGAAAAATACAACAAGGTAAACACTAAAATTAAAATGTCACAATCAAAGAAATGGTCCTTTTCTTAGATTTGGAAAATTCTCCATCTATGATGAAGTGGAGGGTAGATAGCTTCTTGAAGTTCCACCTAACATACATTCAGTATTCAAATATTTGCTTATGAATTATTTTCCTAAGATTTAAAATTATTTAATTATTTCCTTAATAAAAATAGATTGCATACTTTTATTTACTTAACAAAAAACAAAACAAAATCTTAAAACTTTCTGAAAAGTGCCACTGACAAAGCAACGGGTGGAAAAGAAATTAGTATAACAATATTTCTGAAGTCAGACCAAAGTCATGGTCTACACAGGAACTATTCAGTAATCAAATCTCAGTTAGACATGAGGAAACTCTTATTTCATCACTGCCCTCTGCCGGTGGCATCACTTCCCTTTAATTTTCTCTCCATGCATTAAACATTGGCTTCATAAAATTACTTCTGACCTGTCTATATTTAAACCATCTCCGCTAAAAATAGCCTACCCATCTGGATTTTAGTAAGGTTGTAGGAAACAAATGGTGGTTCAGTAGAAAGCTCTGCACTGTTTGGAACACAGCCCTTCTGAGGTATCTGAGTCTGACTCTATGGGACTTTCTCTATACCTTTCATTTTCTTTGAACTACTTTACAAACCAGTAAATTACAGATAATTGATAGTAAAAAAAAATTCATAATTAAAGGCACCCAAATAAATTCTATCAAGAAGTACAGTTAACCTCCTTCTTCACTTTTGGAAGAGGATAGTTTGTTCCACCTACCAACTTATTTCAATATTATATTGCCTCTCTATAAATGCTTCTGTTTTTCTATAAATTCTTCCTTGATTTCACTGTAGTATCTGGTTGGCTTACCTATTATTAATGAATTAGGTAAAACTCTGTTAACACTTGACTATTTTATATCTATATGAGAATCATTATTTCTTAAAAAAAAAAATCTGTAACAGGCTACAGCCAAACTACATATTTCTGTAGACAGCAATTTAAGAATAAAATGATAAAGACCTGTAAACAATAAAGCCATGCTCAAATGACAAAAAAAAAAAAAAATATTGCCTTTGCAATGTGCCATATTCTTAAGTGCCTGTAAAGCACTAACTACTTGGGATCTCTGGTCAAGTACATGGTAGTCCATAGAAGGGAGTAAGGAAAGAGGAAATGGCAGAAGATCAAAGATCACTGTGAGGAGAAAATAAATAAAAAAATAGAAATATCCTGAGTGAATTCTTATTAATGGAAAACTGACTCTCATTATTTATTACAAAATACACAAATAGTTTAAGAATGACTTATGTGAACTGGAATGACTAACAGGAATGCAAAAGTTATTGTGGAATCAATCTTCCACTGCAGTGGGTAAAACAGCTAAGAAAGCATATGGGTAGCAAAGAATTTGAACGTTATTCTAACTGTTTTGTATGAAAGTTACTATTCCACAAATCTATAGAGGAGCACACAGTTAGTGTTACTGGAATTGACAACATAAAATTTAGGATTTACAAAACTGAAAACTTACTTTCCATATTTATTCTAAAATACTAACAAGTAATGATAGCTTTTCAATCCTTATTTTAAACTCTTTAAATAAATTATAAAATATTATACACTTCATAGATAAGTGTACTTGTAGGCTATTTCCAACTCAAGTATTCTTATATACCAAGTTAGTACTTACTAATGAAGCTATAACTTATTTGCTTTAAATACCAGTCTACATTTACTATACAATCAATAAAAAAATGCCAAATTTTTTACCTTGTTCTATAAGTGAGGCAAACAACTGGTCACCCACAAGACTCAAGGAATTTTCCTCTTTTTGGCTGTCTTCCAGAATCCAGGACTATTCAAAGGAGCAAGTAATTTCCTGTACCTATTGAAACTGTTACTGATTCTAGCATCCAGGAAAGAGGATTCTTGAACCTGGTGAAAGTTGTTTTCCCTAGCTTCAAGGTATATTTACACAAGTTTATAAAGATAAATTTAAAAATGTCTTGTAGAGAACAAGAAAGGAAAAGAAAAACCTCAGAACCCTAAGAATTTAAATAAGTGATTAATATAGAGTGCTATTCAGAAATTAACCATAAAATTTCTATTTTATTGTTTATAATGTACTTGAGAATATGGTATTTAACTTAATTTTCACAACAATGTTAATAAGTAGATAAAAATGTATCTTTTTATAAAGGAGAAGTCAGTATTCAGTATGATTGACTTGTTCAAAATAATATAGTTTACAATGAATAATGGTAAACCCAGAAATATAAGCTCCTTTATCATTCACTCATTAACTTATTCATTCTTCCATGGCTATTTTTGTCTAGTCCATAATATATTAAAATTTACAACAGTAGTTTTGACATATCATATATTACCATAGACTGAACTTGCAATAAAGAATTTCTTAGGTAAATGAATAAATAATGAACAATTACACTAAAAACAGAGAATGTGAAAGGAATACTGAAAAGTAGTTCTACAGTCTAAGAAAGAAGAATTTGACAATCAATTAAAACACAGTAACTTCATGATTTAGAAAGGAAAAAACATTCATTATGTATGTTTTAATATGCAGAAATATTTAAGTACATATGTTTTAAATATATATCCACAGAGTCCTTTAATTACTGCTCTAGATTTAAAAAAGTTACATTTCTTATACCTGAAATTGTTGTGCTATCTTTATAATTGGGTATTTATCAATTAAACATTTGGGGGAAAAGAATCAAAATGCATAAAACAAATGTTTTACTGTACCTTTCATTGTTTGCATATACATGTATATTTTTCTAAATGGGGAAAAAATGTCTTTTAAGTAATTAGAATTAAAAATATTCTGTGTTACAGATGCAATATTCTTAAAATACTTTGTTATGATAACTATCATAATCCTTCAGAAGTTGTTTATATCATACTTAAAAATCACTTTGTTCATATATGCCCACAACTAGTCTGTATGGTAAAGAGATCAGTAAACTTACTTTTATGTGTAACATCTTTAACATTTGTTCCTTTTCTGTGCTTGTGATTAAATGTAACATTCTGAAATCCCAAAGTTCTGAGAAAAACATAAATCCTTGTCTCACAGCTGCTGTTTGACTCTGAAAACACATGCATTTTCTTTTCAAGCATCTACCATCAAAATTCCCAAAGGGCTTAGAGTGGAGAACACCTGCATCTCTTCATTTAGTTCCAATAACAGAGCCCAAACTGCAAAATTACAAAAATAGATGCTCCATTCAGCTGTAGTTACATTTTGCCCCTAATTCCCGTGAACAAAAATGCTAGGAGCATGAAATCATTCAGGCAAGCTCTGTCATCAGGAGGATAAGATTTTTTGCACCAGAAACCCAGTGGGAACATGATAGAAAACTGGCAACAATTACAGATAAAGTACATAGTAAAGTCCTCAGGGAGAAGAGAGGAAATGTAATAAGATAGATGGGTATAATTTTTACACATTTATGCCCAAACCACAAATGTGAATTGTCTCTAATTGCTACAATGTATAAGTATTCTTACTCATGTGTTATGTCAAAAATCCTAAAAATATAACTTCAAGGAAATTCATTTAATTCTACATTTTGATGAGAATTTTTTGAAACAAAAGAGACATTGCTTACAAATTGAACATTACAATGCAAAATAATGTCTCCATTTTAAAATCTCTTTAGTAAGTCAAATTCAAACCAACCAACTTAAATGGAGTATGGTTGGTGGCATACTTTAATCAAGAAAAAACTACTTCCAAACTTAAAATAAATTTTCTAAGACTAGACTTGTAATTTTGACCTTCTTTTCTACTAAAAATTACCAAAACTCTATATTTGATAAGCAAAGTCTAAAGTTTTTTAAAAAAATTATCACAACATAGTAAAGTTAAAAATGGACATGGAACAGATTATACTAATGAATAAGAACTGTGGCTTAATTGTTATTATATTTATAAATTATTTTAAGAGAAACACAATCAACTAATTCTGTTTTTTTCTTTTTTTCTGTTTTTTTAATCTTGTGAAGAAAATGTTATTTTGAGTTTTATACAGTAAAATTAAAATAGCACATCATCTGACTTCCACAAGTAACTACAGTCAATAAGATACCTTGAACAATGTCTTTCTTATTAATCAAGAACCAATATAAACTGGGCAAAACTCCACAGAAATAAGTATACAGATCACCATGTAGGCTTATAAACATAGAAAGCATGATAAACAGTCTTAAGAGTAGTTCATGTGAAAAAAAAATTGATGATTTTTAGTGGCATATAAGGTGAAAAAAATAAAGTTCACTGTACAAATCTGAGTACATTTATACATTTTGAGAAGTATACTTACACATTTTGTTATATAAGACACTATGACAGTTTAGAGCACAAATTTAAAAATAGAGGTTTTTTTTTTTTTTTTTTTCCGGAATCAGGGATTGAACTCAGACTGAACCAGGGATTGCCTTGCGCTTGCCAGGCAAGCTCTTACTCTACTGAGCCATCTCCCCGGCTCCTAAAAATAGAGATTTTTAAGCACAGAAGAAATAGTATGGCAATGAATCTGAATCATTAGGAAAATAAATTTATGATGCTTAGCTTGGAACATTTAATTAAGGTGGGGAACTTCTGCAAGATACCAGTTGTATAAAGAAGAACTGAACGAGTGCTGAAAATGACACTATTAGGTATCAAGAAGAAAACAGTGCCATTAATTTAAATAGTAAATAACTGTGAATAGAATGGAGAAACACTGACTTTATTTCTAAATATATAGGCACCAATAAAATTAATAATAATGAAAATGGGAAATGGTGGCTAAAATTTGGAATATGGATTTCAAATAAAATAAATGGACAGAGATACAAAGGTACAGTTAATAACTACAATCATAACTTCTCATTAAAGGATCCAAATAAAAAGAAAAGGATCTATAATAATTATAGAAATGACCTGTATGTAAGGAACAAAAAGAAAATCTGGTTCAAGAGAACAAAAAAGATACATCACTGTTCCAGTGTCAAAAATTAAAACAAAACTAAGATTTTACTCAACCACAGTTTCATAAGTGCTGCTAAGATAATATTCTTCAGCAACATTAAGGTTATTATTAATTATGGAATATATCAACACATTTGCATCATTTCCCTTTGCTTCCATGTTCCACAATTATGACACAAAGATGTGTACAACTAGATATCTACAAATGGAATGAATGAGTTAAGAATCAAATGTTTTATAATGAGCAGTAAGCATAACTTCCCTTTGCTACAGAGGGAGATAATTTGTCTTCTAAGCCCACTCACTATACAAATATCTTTGAAAGAGTACACTAAAAGAAAAAGCAATCATTTGTTCCATTCACAAGATTTCCAAAATTCAAGACAGATCTACGGTAACTTATTTCTTAACATGTGGAGTCCAAAATAGAAGAAAGTTTCATTAAAAAGATATAATAATAGTAATAAATGCAGACTGAATAGGATGAAAAAGAAAGGGCTGAGAATTAAGCAGGTGCACTTAAGGCTGATATATTATTTCACAACACTAGTAAGAGTAACAAGAACAAGGAAGTTGCAGACCAATGAACAAAGGATCTACTAGTAATTAAAACTAACGGGGGAAAATATTCAGTAGATAACTTCTCTAGAAGCAGTTATATGAAGGAAAAGAGAAAGGATAGAAAGGAAGAGGCACTTAACATGAAGAACTTACTTTTGAGTAAGTTCTATCAAACATGTAAATACTGTGGACACTTGTAATAAATATTCATTCATTCATTCAACAACAGATCTTTCAAGTATTCCTTGAATAAGGCAACTTTGGAGCCTTGACAATAAAATGATGAGCAACCAGAGACTTATCTTGGGATTCACTGGCAAGTGATGAGGACAGACTATGTAAGTACACACTGTCATCACAACTATGAAAAAAGTACATTAAACTATAAAAGAACATTAACAGAAATACATAGCCAAATGGGGAGAAAAGAGTGGAACTTCTAGGAAAAGCTTCCTTTTCAAGAGATTGAAGTTGTTAAAGACTAAACTGAGGGGCTGGAAAGATAACTCTGTGTTCTAAACTCCTTGCCTGGCAAGTACAAGGACCAGAGTTCAATCCCTGGTACCACATGCTGTGCCAGCCCTGAAATCCCAGGTGTGCTGTGCCAGCCACCAAAACGGGGCATGGCGGTATATGCCTATAATCCCAGTGCTGAGGAGGCTGAGAAAGGAGGGCTACTACAAGTCCGAGCTGTGTAGTGAGATCTTATACCTAATAAATAAATAAATAAATAAATAAGCAAGCAAGCAATTTTCAAAAAAGACTAACCTGGGATTAACAGGTATAGAAAGAGCAAGGCCAGTCATAATAAACCCAAGCAGAAAACAAACGGCGTATGTAAAAGCATAATTGCCACTAAGAAACAGAAAACACTAGTAAATCTGCAGTTAACATATATATGGAAGTATGTAAAGAGGTCTCCTAATACTGGATCAGAAATTGAATTGATGGCATCCTAGTTCTTTTGATGCTAAACTGACAGGACTCTGATTAACAATAAACAACTGTTAAAAAAAAAAAAAAAAAAAGACTCTGAAATTCATTCATAGGGCCAATGAAACAGCTCAGCAGCCTAAGTGCCTGATTTGGCAATCGCAAGGACCAGCGTTCGATCCCTGGTCCAGCATGCTTTGCCAGCCCCACCCCCAGTACACCCTGAGCCTTTGAAGGAGTCCAGGCACGATGGTTCATGACTATAATCCCGGAACTGGGGAGGCTGAAAACAGGAGGATCACTATGAGCTTGAGCTGCATAGTGAGACCCTGTACCAAATACGTAAATGAAAAAAAAAGAAAAAATTAGAATTCATTCATATATTAAAATTGTAATTAACAATGGTTTAGATCCTTTTGGCAAAAGACAGCATAAGAAAAAGAGTTACAGTTTAAATGCAAAGAAAAGAAAAACATATGAAACATTTTAAAATAGTTTATTATCCACCTAATGTCAAATAGTATTTTTTCCTATGAAGAAGCCAGAGAAACATCTACTTCCATGTTTGACTTATTAGATCAATACAAACATAAAAAATGTCAGTAGCATTCACTGGTCCCCTTAAAGTAACTTAATACAGAATGTGGGTTGGCATGCAGAATTCCCGTAAGAGCCCTCAGCTCCTTCACTATAATCAGTCCAGAAAACTGCAGAATGCAGTCAAGGGGAGAAGAGAAAAAATTGCAAAGCGAGTTGCTAAGACTTCAAAAACAAAGTAGTGTTGTGAAATTATGAAAGTGTGTCTCTTTTAACAGTGCTTATTATAAAGTGGTTCCTAGAAGCGAAGGACTTTTAATACTGAGGGATGCAATGTTTAGCAACTCAGATTCTAAGGTTAAAAGAATAAACTGGTAAACAACCTAGAAAGTACCAAAATGTGAAAATCTGAAGACCCATCTTCCAGTTGAGAGTCTGGCCATTAATTCCTAATTTTTATTAATGAAGTTCCTTCACACCCTAAAATCACAAAGAACGCTCTCTAGCTGACTAAGCTCCTCTCAAAAATCATGCAACCAATGGCTATAACATATACAACGTTTACTAGAACTAGTTTTAATCTCTCCTTCAATTTGGGAGCAAAGGAAAATGGCATTTATCTTGTACACCTGATCCTAGGGTCCTCAAAACCATGTTAGTGGGATCATCAGTGAAAAGTCTACAAATTAATGAGAAAACATCATTAAGAAAGTCACCTAAACACCTGTTTCTGAAAAAGCCATGAGGCATAACTTGCACTTCTCTTTCAATGTTCACCTCAAAAGGTTTAACTACTTAGCACTTGTTTTTTTGTAACATAATGAAAGCTTCCTGTTTTATCTCATTTCCATTAAATGTTTCAGCCCCAAAAATCAAACAAAAGTCAATGTAACCTCAAGTTACTTTTTCATTTAGTTGCTTCTGTTATATCCACTTTAAAAACTACTTCTGAGCTCCTTAAACTATATCATAAATGCCTAAACCTTGTACATGGGAAGCATTTCCAAGGTAGATATAAACTTAAATTTAAAAATTTCCTAAGTAAATGTGACTAGTTTACATAAAAACACATTAAATTTTAGATTGCTACATACTGAAAAGAATACTTTTAAATTACCAAAAAGGTTAGATTTTATACACAAATCCACCAATATCACTAAATATAACACTAATGTTGAGGACTAGGTGAATTTCCATAACAAAAAGTACAAAATTCACCCTATAAAGATAATACATGTCACAGATAATTCTTCCTATATCAGCTTACTTTTAGATCCATATAAAAAAGGCAAATGCAAATATAACTTTTTACCACAGAAATGCATTTAAATTACAAAGGACAACATAAATATTATTAAAAGGAAGGTCAATTTATTATTTAAATATGCTTGACTCATTAAATTATTCCAATTGTGTACAAAACAAAAAAATTAGAAGTCCTTGTCTAATTCAATATATGACAGATTCAAATAAGAATCATCCCTTCATAGATACCAAATTTATAATTGAATTGTTTGATCATTTTAATATCTTAATAATTTGACTCTGAGAACAAAAACTACAAAAAAAAAAAAAAAACCTCCCTACTATATGGATAATAACAACTAATCTTTCTTCCTAAAGCAGTAGTCAGTAAACCATGCAAATCTGGCTCACTTTCAGTGTTTATAAATAAAATTTTATTGGAACACATTCACATCTACTCATTAATGCATCATGAATGATTATTTTTGTGCTGCAAGGGCTGAACAAGATGGTTGAGGTCAATAAACACATAGTTCGCAAAACATAAAATATTTCTGTCTGTCCCTTTATTAAAATATTTACCAATCTATTTTTTTCCAATCTTTACTTTAAAAGATAAAAATTTTTTTCATACAGTACTAATCTGTAACATCGCCTTATCTTCATACAATTCCTTTCATCTCTTACAATTCTTCCCAATGTGAAACTTTCATTTTGAGGAGTATTATCTCTAGAGTCATGATGACAAGGCATTTCAAATTGGCAAATATTAATTTGCAGTATTCAGTTGCAAAACATAGTGCAGCAAAACTAAATCTTTCAAAAGTTTTTATTGTATACATTTCAATAATCAAGAAAGACAGGAAATTAGTTCATTTGAATTGTAGAGAACCAAAATTGCCAAGAAGATCCCAATAAACACAAACTACTTTTTTACAAAGCCTAATTTAAAAACTTTTCTGGAAAAAAAAATGCAAAATGATGGAATTATGATAGTTTTTACTTACCAGAATTGTGGCAATAGTCCATATATTGTGGAATTTGGATTGTAAAGGCTATCAAATCTGGAGCTAAAAGAGATTCTGGCTTTCTACTCTCATTGAGCCACTTGGTACTATGAAGGTCTTTAGTGTCAGAAGGACCTTGAAGCAAGGGAACCAATTTCTCCTTTCCACTGTCACCTGAACAGAAATATTTAGTGAAAACCAAACAAACAAACAAATAGCAACATAAATCTAAGTAAAATATTATTGGAGTGGCTTAAAGATGCTTGACCTTAAAAATATACTAACACCATAACATTTCAATTATATTTGGTAACATTAGCTGTACATTTAGTTGTACTCCTAAGAAGTCTGGATGATCAAAGCATTTCTAACTTAAAATTATGTTTAAACATTTTACTAATGAATGCAGAATAAGCTCAAAAAAGTTTACAAAAGGAAGTAATGTGAACACTGTCTTATAAAAATTCTATAGAATCTATACTAAGTTCAACTTACCATAAAATTTATTTTGTGCTGGGTAATTACAAATTACTATAAAATAAAACACTGGAAGGAAGGAGGAATAAATTACATCCCTAAGTTTAAAAATAGCTAAGTTTTGTTTTCAATCCTAGTAGACTAATAATTTTATTTACTATTTAAGTGTCATATATAACTTTTAATTCCCCCAGAAGTATGATATTCCTTCAGTTTTTCTCCCTCATAACTTCTTAAAACTATGCATTTTTAATAATTAAAAAAAGAATTTTTTAAAGTCAAGAAATATCCTAGCACTATTAAATATTTTAAGTAAAACTAAAAAAAAAAAAAACTAAAACCTCTGATTCATAGTAACAATGAGTAAATTCTTGTTTCAGTAACGTTCCTTGTAAAATGCAAGGCCAATTCTCCTATACAGGCAATAAAGTTTTACACGGTCCAGCTGCACATACCTGGGGCTTTGGCACAAATTTTTATTGATCCCATGGTCCCAGAGGCACATTTGACCAATGATGTGCTGCAGTACTTCAATTCAACATTCTGGATTGAGCCCTCAAGAGTTGGCAGGGGATTCTTAGATTTCACACCTAATAAAAGAAAACTGCAAATGTACTAGCCGATTGAATTTAAATAATTTTTATACTCCTTTACCAAGGCATTTAAACTTAATTATACTTTAATTATCCACCTCAGATGTTCTTACTGTATTTGTGTTAGGTTTCAGAGTTCAGTGTTTAAAAGGTGAAAGGATGCAATTTTTAAATAATAGGGCTGCACTCTCATAACTATATTTAGTTCTTGATTAGTTAAGCTCAAGAAGTAAAAGTAAATTTTAAATATTTACTTAAAAAACAAGAGAATATTAACAAACATCCTTGGCTTTAAAATATATGATAAGAATTACCTTCTGGAAACAAATTTTACTCAAATTCAGTTTAATTTTGGCAGAGGTATTTATGCAGGAAACTGTCTGCTTAAACAAAATGTTAGTCAGATGGAATAAGGAAGTAAAAACAGAGTAACAGTTTGGGGAAATTCTAAAACTAAAATACTGAAGTTTATCAGCAAAAGGAAAACAAAGAGCTTTTTATCAAGTAACCAAACAGATAAATATTAACATCGCTTCTACCTACTACTTCATGAAGGATAAACATAATATTAAATCCTTCCCAAAAACAAATGATTGGGAAAGCTGGAAAACTTCATTTTGGACACCTAGGTAAGTGAAAATTAAACAGGCAAAGAATCCACAGAATATTATTGTGACAGTACTTACAACTATGATAATGTTGATTATGATAATGGTGATCTCTAACATTTAATAAGGTCTTACAATTTATGCATATAAACCCATTCAATCCTCACAAAAGTCCAATAGTACAGATAGTATTAATATTCTCATTTTATAGAGGAGGATGCAATAGATTAGAGGAGCTAACTAATGTTTGGCCAAATCACAATTAGTAAACGAAAGAGATGATATTTAACATAATCTGACCCATCTCAGATTTTTGTCTTTTTACCAGCCATTTTGCCTACATTCATGAACACTTAACAATATAATTTCTAGCTCCTTCCCATCTTGCAAGATGGTGGATGAAAAAATTGAGAAGCCAGACACTAAAGAGAAGAAACCCGAAGCCAAGATGGCTGCTGCCAGTGGTACCGGCAAAAAGGGTAAGGTAAAAGCAAAAAAGTCCAAGAAGGGGCAGCCCCAATGCAGCCAAAACCCTGTCCTGGTCAGAGGAATTGGTAGATATTCCCAATCTGCTATCTATCCAGAAAAGCTTTGTATAAGAGAAAGTACACAGCTGCTAAATCAAAGGTTGAGGAAAAAAAGGAGAAAGTTCTTGCTATGATCACAAAACCAGTCGGTGGGGACAAGAATAGAGGTATCCACGTGGTTAAGCTTCAAAAAATACTTAGATACTATGCTACTGAAGATGTGCCCTGAAAGCTCTTGAGTCATGGCAAGAAAACCTTCAGTCAGTATGTGAGGAAACTTAGAGCTAGCGTCACTCCCGGCACCATCTTGATCATCTTCACTGGGCGTCACAGAGGCAAGACAGTGGTGTTCCTGAAGCAGTTGGCCAGTGGCTTGCTACTTGTGACTGGGGCCTCTTAGCCTTAATCATGTTCCTCTATAAACAACATACCAGAAATTCATCATTGCCACCTCTCCAAAAATTGATATAAGCAAAGTGAAAAATCCCCAAACACCTCACTGATGCTTACTTCAAGAAGCAGCAGCTGTGGAAACACAGACACCAGGAGGGTGAGTTCTCTGACATCAAGAAAGAGATACCAGATTTCAGAGCAGTTCAAGGTGGATCAGAAAGTGGTGGACTCACAGATTTTAGCAAAAAGTCAAAGCTGTTCCTCAACTCTGGGGCTACCTGCAATCTGTTTTTGCTCTGACAAATGGAATTTATCCTCATAAATTAGTGTTCTAAATTTCTTACTAAGAACCCAATTAAATAATTCATATATACATACATATATATATGTGTGTGTGTATATATATATACATATATATATATATATTTTCCATTTTTTCCCCTATCCCACACATCAGTTAAATACATCATGCTATCCTTCCTAACTGAAGTTTCTTTATTACATCTAAGTATTTAAGAAAAACATAAGCTGTCTCTAGTAGATGTATTAAAAATTATTTTAAATTTTTTGGCTTCAAGGGCTGAGGAGATACTTGGTAGCATAAGCACCTGCCTGGCAAGCACAAGGTCCCAAGTTCAATCCCAGGGATCGCATACCATGCCAGCCCTGGAACCCTAGGTATGCTGTGCCTGCCCCAGAAGCTGGTTTGGTGATGCATACCTATAATCCCAGGGCTGGGGAGGCTCAGACAAGAGGATCAGTATGAGTACAATTTGTGTAGTGAGACCCTGTATCAAATTTTAAAAACACAAATAAATAAAAATTTTGGTTTTAAACTTTAATGCATTTATGACACCTATAATCTCTCCATAAGATTATGCCATCTTTCTCAGGTATAGTCCTGAATGGGTACTTTAACTAACACACTGAATGATTTGCAAATAGTTACAGGGTATCATCTTCAAAACCAGACTCTCATACTCCAATCCTTACTTTAGAAGGAGCAGTTACTTTGCTAACTTTTATTTGGTCACCAAATAACTGTGCACCAAATAGTTGCTAGTTACCAATATTTGACACCTATGTTGCATTTAAAATACTATCCATTACCTTCAAAGCAAGAGTTCTAAACCGGAGTATGTCACAGACTTTAAGGAGTTATAAAATTATATCTAAAATGTGCATTTTGCTAAGAAATTTTATCAGATTCCAAAAATCCATGACTCAAAATGAATGAACTATCTCAAAAATTAAGTGGTACCACTAATATTTACACAATCATAGTAACAAAAGTACTAGTTATCAGCATCTACCACCAAGTACCATGTATACTGCCTACATTACTTATTCAGCCCACACAACAAAACTAAAGTATTTATTATCCGTTTAACATACTGAAGAATGAAGGCTTAGAGAAATACAAATTCATCAAAGATGTAAATCAGAAAATACCAAACCCTGGATCACATTTCACATAAGAAAGGATACTAAGCTATTCTGCACATTTAATTCTCCTGTTGTTTTAGGGGATAATTTATCTTTTTTCAACAACTATACTAAGATGAAAAGGACAGAGAACTCCATAATTCCTTGCTGTTTCCCACACCTCATAGACTCAGTCAATGCTAATTTTTCAAAAACCATAGAGAAACTATATAGGAGTCAGCACGTAAGAGGTACTGATAAAAATTCTCTCAAGAAACGCTCCGGGTGTTCAGAACCAAAAGAAATAAATCAGTTTCTAGCAGATGCAAAAGAAAGAATCTGGGTATTAAAAATGATTTTGTCTTTTAAATATAACAGTGTTTCTTTTACAGTTTATAAAACTCATGACTTTACTTTGAATGATAAATGATAGATCTCTGTTACTATTTCATGCACATCATATATGAAAATTATCAGGCGAATTTGTCAGAAATCTCTTTTGTCTTTTGTTGTTTGGTAGTACTAGCAATCAAACCCTAAGCTTTTACACTAAGTTATATCCTTAATCCTTCTCATTTTTTCTTTTCTGAGACAAAGTCCCAAAAAATCACTAAACTGCCAGGTTGGGCCCCAAGTAGCAATTCTCCTGCCTCAGCACCACCACTCACATGGAACCTTTTTTGCCAAGAATTTCACTGATGGGTAAATGTAGCTCAGTGAGAGGGAGCTTGTCTAACTCGTATGTGGCTATGAGCTCAACCATCTCTACTGTAACAGCACAAAAAAAAAAAAAGAAAAGAAATCTCACACGGACCTTGGCAAACTTAACAAAAATTGAAGGGCTACATTTTCATGAGTATTCATCACATACTCAAAATATTTTAAAACTTTTTAAATTGCTAAAATACTACTATGCCAAAATTTCTTATCAATTTTTAGAAATAATAACTTTTAGTGATATCTTGGTAGATTTGGGCAGTGCAGGAAAGTTGCTTATAAAACTATAAAATACCCTAAATATGAGCACTAGAGTAAGAGGCACAAGCATCTTAGCACAGTCTAGCACAGGGTCTAGGACAGTAATATGCTGATCTACAGGAACAATAGTCCCTGAAATTGTGAAAAGAACCAAAATGGCAAAACAAAATTAGTCAAATGTCTGAAGCTAAATAAATGTAACTTCAAATATGAACAGCATTAAATAGGTAGCTGCAGGCAAGTCACTATTATTTATGGCCAAAACACTATTTTAGGGAATAAGTGTAATATTTTGGCATGATGTACAGTGAGGACTTAAATAAGTCAGAAAGACAATCACAGAGATAGTGGGTGTCTCAGTTACATTTCTCTTACTACTGGTGCAAAAACCCTTCACCCAAAATTAAGGAAGGAAAGGTTTATTTAGCTCTCAGTTTGCAGAGGTTTCGGTTCATTCTCAGCTGGCTTCAAGGTAGAGAGAGGGGTGCATGGCAAATGGCAGCTGTTCATAGAGGTGGAAAACAGCAAAATAGCAAGAGCAAAAAGGGAGGAGCAGAGGCTGTGATGGCAGCATAGGCAGAGAGCAAGCCTCTCTCCCTTCCTTATAATGTATCCAGGCTATCTGCCCCAGGGCAGGTGTAGTGCTCAGACCCACAACTCCAGCAGCACTCAAACCTGTAATCCCAGCACTGAACCATGAATTAATCACAACCTCTAGAAGTCCACCCATGACTGCCTGAGGCTTGGGGGAACAACTGGACACAACCTGTAATACCATGAAAATCTTGTATTTGGGAAAGAAATGCAAAGTCCTCTCACACACATTTATGCAATGCTCATCAGTTCAAGAGAGCAAAAAAAAAGAACTCTCTAAGGCACTGCAACTGGAAATCATTTCATAGTGTACTACTTTTTGGTGTATTTTAAAATAATTATGAATCCTTACATAAGAAATAATATATTGTCAGGCTGGCCAAATAGCTCAGAGGATTAAAGCGCCTGCAAGGAGGCACAGGAGCCAGAAGTTCGATCCCTGGGCCTGCTGTGCTGGCCCCGCCCCCACGGATTGCTGAGATGGCAATTAAGACTAGATGTGGTGGTGTATGCCTGTAATCACAGCTCTTGGGAGACTGTAAACGGGGATCACTATGAGTCTGATCTAGT
>NW_004524694.1:1752136-1760789 GCF_000260255.1 Octodon degus | reverse complement strand
TATCCCTGCAACACTCCAGGCATTTTACAAGCTGGGTGCTCAGAGATAAACTATTTAGTAATTTGTTCTACAATATGAAAGTTTACCACACACTAGAAGCAAATCACTAATACAAAAGGTGAGATAAAAACACACAAAAGAGAGAAAAAGAACTTGTAGTAAACAAAGAAGGCTGTTTACTAAACAGAAGGAAAATTCAAATAAGAAAAATGCATATATATTCAGAAAACTGAAAATACTGCAACAAGGACTGGATGTTTATATTTTTGAAAGGACAAAACAGAGTTCTGAGAAATTAGAAACATGATGTTAATTACATTTTAATAAAAATCTTGGAAATTAAACGTGAGGAAAATTCCCACAGATTTAAAGAAATTGAAAATGGAAAAAATAAGAAAAAATGGAATAAATCAGCATAAACAATTAAATATTGGAAAACTGTAAGTTCAAAAATGCCAGTTCAGTAAGCTACTGAAACAAAATGAAGAAATAAAAATTCAAGACTTTCTTGAAAAGTAAAGGAGTTCAAAATATAAAAGATCTATCAAATACCCAGCACAACGAATGAAAAAAACACATATAAACAAGTGTTAAAATCAGCTCTGAAAAGATTCAGAGATAAAAGCAAAACAAACAAGAAAAACAAGACACCAGGTATATAAAAACAAAAATATGCAAAGGTAGGTAAAAACAAATGATACCAAACTTTTCAACAGCAATGCCAAAAGCAAGAATATTACAATGTTTCTTTTAAATTCTATGGGAAAATAACTCCCAACTTTAAAAATCTATATACAGCTGAACTATAAGTCATATTTGAGGTTAAATAAACATATTCAGACAGTTTTGTTCAATAAAATTTATTATTTTCTATACTAAAAGCTATAGTAGTTTGGGTCCTAGCAAAAGGAGACAGCAAAGGAAGAAAGCAACTCATAGACTGAAGATATAGCTCAATGTTAGAGCGCTTCCTTAACATGTACAAGTGCCTGGGTTCATTCCTTTAGTTTAAAAAAAAGAAAGGAAGAATGAAAGAATGAAGAAAAGAGAGGAAATGCATGACCTAAGGAACAGTATGTAACAAAGGAGAAAGAGGAATCCCTGAATAATGATTAAAAAAAAACTTCAAAATATTTCTATATTGTACTAGGTCTTAGGCAAGATAAAATTGAAAGAAGAAAAAAGTGCATTAAAAGAATTAAAAAGGTAAAGCATGTTACTGAAAATGATGAAAAAAGACTTTTTATATTTTGACCAGAGTTTACGGGAATTAATTTAGAATTATTGAGAACACTATAATCAAGTAACAGCAATAACAAAATAAGCCAAAAATTAATTCCAAGAGTAAAAGTTGTATAAGAAAGAAGTTTGGAACAAGGGAGATAGCTGAGCAGAATAAGCACTTTCCTGGCAAGTGCAGGGTCCTGAGTTCAATCCCCAGTATCGCAAGAAAAAAGTTTACTGGTAGTATATAACTTGTATATACATGGTCATCATATATTTGTATTGAACAGAGTCAAGGAAACATTAAGATATATTTAAAAATTTAGAAGGAAAAATAAAGACAGTAAGTACTTGCCCTAAAAGCTAAATCCTTAGTGGTACACAAAACAATACTGTCCCACAAAGAACACAAAAATTGCAAATATGTTATATTACAAGGCAAAAGAGCAATAATGCTCCTAAATACCTGACTTTGCAATAAGAAAGTGATCCAATATTATTCAAGTAGAGCCAATGTAATCCAAACAATTTTTTAAATGTTTTTAAAAAATTCTACTAGTACACATTTGCAGTGCATGTAATTAATTACAATCATCTTCAGGGGGTAGGGGGTAACTTGTACATACCACAGCTTATTTCCTTTTATAATCCTATTCCCCTGCATCCCTCATTCACTTGTCCTCTAATTCCTCCTATCCCTATCTTATTCTTGTTGATACTATAAATCTTAGCTCATGTTATAGCATATAATGTTTACATTCACCGAGGTTATTTGGTTCCTGTATATGGTATATCATTATTCTACTTATTCCCATTCTAGTCTTCATCCCTTGGCCTTGTTCCATTCAACCCATTGCTATTGCAAAACATCAATCCCGTTGCCCCTTTCATTCCTTCCTTTATTATTGTCTTTTTACTTTATTTCACTCAAATCAGAGATGCCAGACAGTATTTAAGCTTGTAGTTCTAATTTATTTCACTCAAAATTATACCTTCCAGATACATCCATTTTCCTACAAATATCTCAAATTTGTCATTCTTTATATCTGAGTACTATTCTATTATACAAAGGTACTATCGGTTTTTTGTTTTGTTTTGTTTTTTCAATCGTATCATCTGTTGATGGGTATATAGGCTGTTCAAGAATTTAGTGATTATGAATTGTGCTGCTAGAGCACACTGGTTTACATGCATTACTATGGAATGATGCATAAGAACAAGAAATGCTTTGTTAGAAAATGGCTGTAACTTGAAACCAAAACATTAAGTGAAATGAATCAGACACACAGACTTAAATATTGTGAAGTACCCCAGAGTAAAAACACAGAATGGAATAAGAGAAAGGCAACAACATACAAAGATAAAAATTTGTGTAAAAGGGAAGAGGAGCAAGAGATGGAAGAAATAAGACAGAGGATAGTAAGGGGAGAGGAAGAGGAGGCAACAACATTGAAGATGTGCTTTATACACACAGCAACTCCCCAAGAGGTATGTAATCATTATGTATTGCAAGCATGTATTAATAATTGAAATTTGAGAAAAGGAAATGCAGTACTGCTGACCTTCAAGATACGGAAACCAGACCTTAGATCAAGAATATAAAAGGCTTGTAAAACCTCAATAAGGCAAACAAGCTGCTTTCTAGAGACTGCCACAAAACATTGGGATACTGAAATGTGGGAGGCACAGTAACTCCAAGCCTCCAATCCTATTGCAAGTGAGTTTCCGGGTTCCTCCTCCCCTACCTTTGCTGAGCTAGGTTCCTAGTTCTTACCCGGCCTATTTCCCATAAGTCTCCTGCTATGCCTGGGAGGTGGGACTTCCTGTCATTGCCAAGTTGCCTAGTTACTCGTGCCTTTTACCTGCCAATGTCATTTCCCTATGCCTCCACTATATATACCCAACGCCTCCCCTGAATAAACGAGACTTGATCAGAATCCTGTCTTGTCTCCATTTATCATGTCTCCTGTCCTTTGTCCCCTCTTCAATTCCCTGCTCCTCCCCCAGGTGACCTTCATTGACTGACCCACTGGTTCCGGACAAGTGGCACCCAACGTGGGGCGCCTGGTACAGAAGATACAGTGAGGGAACCAACCATCCCAGAGAGCCAGCAAGAGAGAAAGACAAAAGAGAAAGTAAAACAGGCCTGCGCCGCAGTTGCCTGCTGCGACCTCTGAACCTCGGTAAGCAGACGGCACCCCCTTTCCCTTTCCCTTCAGCAATAGGACAGGCATTAAGTGAACATGAGACATTTGTAGAAAGTTGAGCAAAGCATTAAAGGCACAAGGACTAAAGGTTAAAATTAAGGATTTGTGTCAATATTTTGAATATATTAAACAAGTTTGCCCATGGTTCCCTATTGAAGGAACTATGAATCAGAGGCGATAGAAAAGGGTTGGTGATGCCCTTAACGATTATTATGAGACTTTTGGACCTAAAAAGGGCCCAGTGATACAGGGAAGTAAAACTCCCAACCTGATCTAAATGAGTTTGTGTTCTCTAAAACCGAAGAATAAATTTTAGGAACCAACGGAGGTTGAGAGTAGAATGTTTTATTGGGAAAAAAAGCTTCTGTCTCAGAGAGGACAGAAGGGGGACCCCAAGCGGGTTGCCCAGGAAGCTGTCTCTTTCTGTTTATTTTTATAGAGCAAAACCATGCAGGGTTAAGGTAGAGAGGAAGGGGTGGCGGCCGGCAGGAAAAAGTAGCAAAGGCGCAAGGCGCCTCCACCACTCAGCCGCCCGGCCCAGCCGGACTTGGGCGGAGACGGCCCTGATCAGCCTCTGATGCTGTGCAACATGAAGAGGCAGGGGCACCTTCCCCTGCCGCCCAAGGTGATGGCTTTGGGGAGGGAGGAGGGACAGCGCCAGATGCACAAGAGGAAGGCATCTCGCTTAGTTGGATGTGGGAGGAAACTATGGTCAACCAATGGGATTGCAAGCACCATTGCTCAGGTAAAGTTGATTATGCCCAGGGCCAAATGGGGAAGTGAGTCACAGAGTATGAATAGGGATGGGGTCTCTTTTTGTTGGGGGCTGGGCTGGCGACTCACTTGGGGTTTTTTAGGTGATTGATACCTATTTAGAATATCAATCCCAGGTGCTACTCTTAGCATTTGTTTGGCCTTTAGGTCTTTTAGGTCTGGCTCACAGCAGGAGCATCAGTCCCTCCTACAGTTGCAAGATAACTTCTCTTTTGTGCTGTCTCCTTCAAGGGCTTTGCCCTGTCTGACTGCCTATTAATATTTCTATCTAATTTGGCTACCTATAACACCAGTTACGGCCTTTTCCTACTGGAATTTAATTGATGAAATCTTATCCCAGAGACACTGTGACCCGGTTGTTGCTAATGTGATAAAAAAGGGTGAAAATATACTACAGGGACAAAAAGGTAAAACCCATCTTAAAGGACAAAGAACCCCCTAAGGGTGTGTTCCCTCCTGTAAGGGAACAGAATCTTAAAATCAAAACCAGGAAGCCAGATTTATGTTGAGAATAAAGAGCAAGGAGCCCAGCAGGAGGATTTAAAATGTTGTGAGCTTGGCCAGAAAGAAAGCACCAAGAAAGCTGTAGACTGCAAAGATGGAGCTGAGAGGATCTCCATTGCCGGGAAGGAACCTGAAAATGGAAGGGATGGCCTGAGGGCATCCCAGGGGGAGGCAGGTCTCCACCCTATACAGCCTCAGAACTGCAAAGGTCAGGGACTTTGCCTTGAGGGGAAAGCCACAAGGCCACCTGTTCACAATGGCAGCGGCAGTTGCCCAATATGGAGCCACAGCTCCATATACCACAGCCATTTTAGAAACTGTGGCCGACAACTGGCTTACTCCTGAGGACTGGCAGGCATTAGCCAGAGCCACCCTCTCTGGGGGGTATTATCTCCTATGGAATTCTTCCTGTATACAAGGAAGCATCCACACTGTTGATGTTGGATTTGTTACCTTCACCAGCTACAATCACTTAACTACAGTAGCCCTATTTGCCCAAAAAGGGACACGTGTTTATATGTGGGGGAAGTTTAGCCTTCACATATTTATCTACCAACTGGACAGGACTATGTACCATGGCAACTGTATTGCCTGATATAGATGTCATCTCTGGTAATGATCCCGTACCCCTTCCCAGTTTAGATTATGCTATGGGCCGCACAAAGAGGGCAGTCCAGTTCATCCCTTTATTAGTGGGGCTAGGAGTCACGGCGGCCATGGGGACAGGCACAGCAGGGTTGGGAGTAGCAGTACATTCTTATACCAAATTATCTAATGAGCTGATTGATGATGTTCAAACACTGTCTGGTACTATCCAAGATATCCAAGACCAGACAGATTCATTAGCAGAAGTAGTTTTGCAAAATAGAAGGGGCTTAGACCTTCTAAGAGCAGAGCAGGGAGGGATCTGCTTGGCTTTGCAGGAATGCTGCTGCTGCTACGCAAATAAGTCCGGTATTGTTTGAGATAAAATAAAGAGATGTCAAGATGATTTTATTTAGAGGAGAAGAGAGCTATTTGAAAACCCTTTCTGGAGCGCATGGAATGGAGTACTACCCGACCTCCTCCCCCTTGGGACCCCTGCTTGGACTATTAATACTTTTATCAATAGGACTCTGTCTTTCAATAGGCTGATGACTTTCATTAAACAACAATTGGATGCCATTGAAATGCAACCTATTCAGGTCCATTATGATAGGCTTGAGATGGCTGAATGGGAAAACTGCACTGCAATACAACCAGCTTGTGATGATGAAGGTCCTTAGTTCTCCCACCCTTGGTGAGATGCTCAGGCTAGCCAGAGATGGGTAATGAGAGGCATACATGAGACACCACTCACCGCCTAAGACACAAACAGGACCTTCTGCCGTCCTGGTCTCCTATGAAGGGTAAGGTTTGAGTCAGGTCCATGTAGAGGATGCCTCAACCTAAGACAGGCACTGCCCCCCCAAGAGAATCAGCCATCTAAGAAGCCATATTTTATATGCATATATAAAAGTAAAGGGGGATCTGGGGGGAAGAACAATAACTCCAGGCCTCCAATCCTATTGCAAGTGGGTTTCTGGGTTCCTCCTCCCCTAACTCTGCTGAGCTAGGTTCCTAGATCTTACCCGCCTATTTCCCATAAGTCTCCTGCTATGCCCTGGAGGTGGGACTTCCTGTCATAGCCCGGCGGCCTCGTTACTCGCTCCGTTTACCCGCCGACGTCATTTCCCTATGCCTCCACTATATATACCCGACACCTCCCCTGAATAAAGGAGACTTGATCAGAATCCTGTCTTGTCTCCATTTCTCGTGTCTCCTGTCCTTTGACGCCTCTTCAATTCTCTGCTCCTCCCCGAGGTGACCTTCGATGACTGACCGCTGGTTCGGGACACTGAAACTCTGATTTTAGTCTGAGACCACTCATTTTTATAAACTACAGGGGTATAATTTTCTGTTGTTCTAAGGTACTACGCTTACATTACTTTATTAAAATTATTTATTTATTAATTTTTACTTTTTTTGTGTGTGTGTGTGTGTGTGTGTGTGTGTGGCCAGCTCAGCCCACCAGGGGGCGGGGCTGGCTGGCATGTGGTGCTGGGGGATCGAACCGAAGTCCCTGTGCTTTGACAAGCTTGTTTCAAGTAGGTGCTTTAGACCACTGAGCCATCTCTCCAGCCCCTACTTTATTATACAGATAGGTAACATGAAATCTATATAACCTTTAATCCAATGTAAAAATATGCAGGTTTAAGGTAACAAAAATGGCAAATTTGAAAATTCCAATAAAACATGATTTCTTAGAAATTTCAAGATACACATACAAGAATGAACAGAAAAATGCCTCTAAAAATCAGTGATGGTGAAAAGGGCAAGAAGACTTATTATTTTTTTTATTTTCCTTTTTTATCTCATTTTTTCCATAATTTTATTGAGAAACAAATAGCAATGAGACAATTAAAAACCAAATAGGTAGGACAGTTTGAATAATTAAATCAATACATACATTCTTCCTAGTGGTTAATGACTGTACAAGATGCAGACATGATATCCTATTTACAAACACCATTAGAACAAATCCCTCTATTTAAGAGAATGTAACTATCTATCCTAACAAGTTTGAATACACAGATAGAAAATGGACATTCATCTGTATCCCCTTTCTTTGTTAGGTTCCACTATTGAATATTATAGGTGTTAGAATATTTTTCTATTTTACATATCAGAAAAATATTCTAAAAGAGTCCAGTAGCCCATAATACTATTGAGTCTTCCACTTAACTAGCAATGTCAGAAATTGTTGACCTGAGTCCCCTACAGGTCAACATAACACCATGATTTTACTTCTTATATTCTGTTTTTATACTTTTCTGCTGGATGGTTAAGACCAAGGTAAAGCAGGACCTAGGCAACAAGAGTTGTAGTTTTCGGGTCTGATAAGGTCAGTGAAATCCCCAGGATTTATCCTGAGATCCTGTACCTCAGAGAGTAGAACCTTTATCAATGTCAGGCATGTGGATGCGACATGGTCATTGCTTAGCCAATGTGCTATCTGTGAAAGCCTGAGAGAATGCTTTCTCTCCATGTGACTCTCCTTAGGGACACTCTACATCATTGATCACTTTCCTCTTTGGCCCCATAATCTCCTTGATAAGAAAATTTGGGACAATATCGAGTTACATGACATTACAGTACAAGTTCTCATATATCCCGAATCTTAATTGATCTTAAAAGGATAAGGCCAAAATGTTGGCTTTTCTTGCGGACCTCGTTTTTCTCTAATTTTGGTCTGCAAACTTAGGTTGTTGACCATACAGAAGATAAGCGTATTGTTATTACCATACAAACTAGGCTGATAAGCTTAACCTCACTATCTGTCTGAATCTTAAACATCTTTGCCATAAAATGGAACAGGTATTTTTCATCAAGTATTGATATGTTGAACTAGAAGTCCATACAGAATATGATGAAAAAACATTTAAAAATTAGAATATATTTTTTTAAAATAGGCATAAAGAATTGTATAATTCTTATGTTTACACGAGTCCAAAAATCTAACCATGTACAACCTTGAAGCAGGACAGTCCCACAATATTCCTTTTCCTGTCTCTTGCCTTCATTCACCAACCCAATCTTTTTCAACAATCATTTACTGGAGAGACAGCATAGCAACAACTGGCATGTCATAAAAAGCAGCCTGTATTCAGAAGATCAAAATGACAGGCACTCCATGAATGAAACTGCTATTACCGATTACCATTTGCAGTGCAGTTGCTTAGTTCACAGGTATCAGTATATACATTTAGTCAGGGACAGAATCTATCCAATTAACTGCTAGATTCGAAAATCTTTTGGAGAGTCTCAGGATCATGGCCTTGCCCATTTTGTACATATAACTGTATGGCTTGGCATTGCCATGTTTCCCAGATGTTCTCCTTTCCCTCTCTTGATTAGTTAGTCCT
>NW_004524694.1:1747115-1751512 GCF_000260255.1 Octodon degus | reverse complement strand
AAGGCGTCTCCACACTGATTTCCATAATGGTTGCACCAGTCTACATTCCCACCAGCAGTGGAGAAGGGTTCCTTTTTCCCCACAGCCTCTCCAACATTTGCTGTTGGTTGATTTCATTATGATGGTCATTCCTTCTGGGGTGGGATGATATCTCAATGTTGTTTTAATTTGCATTTCATGGAAGGGTACTGATTTGCAACATTTTTTCATATATTTATTAGCTTCTTTAGTTTCATCCTCTGAGAAGCGTGTGTTCACTTCAGATGCCTATTTCTGGATTGGGTCTTTAAATTTTGGGGAACTAGTATGTTTTAGTTCTTTATAAATTCTATAGAGCAGACCTGTGTCTCAGCACTTATTTGTCCTAATTTTTCCAAAAGTCTGGGTTGCCTTTTCACTGTGTTGATAATTTCTTTTCACGTGAAAAAACTTCTACTAAAGAGCACTTCACAGGTGTTAATTCTCTCAACTGTTTCCCGTGTGATTTCATTTCTGTTCATGAAGTCTTTGCCTACCCCTATGGCCTAAGAGTTCCTCCTACTTTCTGCTCCAGGATATTTAGTGTCTCTGCTTTAATGTTTAGATCTTTAATCCATTTTGAATTTACCTTAGTGCATGGTGATAGACCTGGGTCACGTTTGCGTTTTCGACATGTAGAGATCCAGTTTTCCAGCACCATTTGTTAAAGAGGCTATCTTTTTTTCCAGTGAATATGTTTGGCCCCTTTGTCAAAGATAAAGTGGCTGAGTGTGTTCGTAGGGAGTTCAGCATCTTCTAATCTATTCCATTGATCCTCAGGTCTATTTTGTTGCCAGTACCATGCTGATTTTATCATAGTAGCCTTGTACTATAATTTCAAGTCAGGAATTGTAATGCCTCCTACCTTGTCTTTATTGTCCAGGATTGCTTTGCTATTCTAGGTTTTTCTGGTTCCAGATAAATTTTAGGAATGATTTCTTTACCTCTGTGAGGTATGTTGGTTGTAGCCTGATAGGGATTGCGTTAAATCTATACAGCACTTTTGGAGTATGGCCATCTTCACAATATTGTTCTTCCTATCCAGGAATAAGGAATATCTCTCCATTTTCTGAAATCCTCTATGATCTCTTTTTTGAGAACACTGTAATTTTCCTTGAAAAGATCTTTGACTTCTTTGATTAGATGAATTCCAAGGTATTTCACTGTACTTGGTGCTATTGTAAAAGGTATTGATTCTATAATTTCCCTCTCAGTGTGTTTGCTGTTGTGTACAGGAACGCTACTGACTTTTGGGTATTGACTTTATAACCTGCTATGCTACTGAATTTCTGTATTAATTCTAGTAGCTTCTTGGTGGAGGTTTTTGGGTCTTCCAAGTAGAGTATCATGTCATCTGCAAATAAGGATAATTTCACTACTTCTTTACCTATTCTCATTCCTTTTATTTCTTACTCTTGTCTCATGGCTGTAGCTAATGATTCCAGAACTATATTGAATAGGAGTGGTGATAGAGGACATACTTGAAGCTCCCAGTAGTCACCTAGACAGTGTCCTGCATGCCATCGAGAGTTTGCCAAAGATCTTCAGTGGCTTCAGAAAAGCTCCGTACCTGCATGCGGAGCTTCAAGTATGCCAACATGCCCTAGAAAAGGCAATCTCAAACTTCTAGCTCACTCAGACCAAATCTAGGAGACAAAACATGCAAGAACTTAGAAATCACACATCTGAAATCTCTGATATGACAGTAACAGAAGTAAAGAAATAAGCCCATCAAGCTATACAAAAAAATATGATCAGAAATAATCTCTCAGTTCAAAATGAAAGGCCAACAATCGAAAAAAACATGCTCAGCACAACTAAAAACATAGAGAAAAAAAATAGAGAACAGAAAAATGATGGAAACAATAATGAACAATTCAGGAAAGAATTAGAATGTATGAAACAGATTCAAACAGATATTGAGAGAATTAAGAATTCCAATGAAAGTTCATAAATCCACTTGATTGAAAATGAAGACAGACTCTAATGAATGCAAAATAAAAGATCTCTTAAAACCAAGAAGGAATGAGAAAATAACAATTCAGCAGCTACAAGATGATGGAAAGAAAAATAATATAAGAATAACAGGTGTCAATGAAGCAATGGGAGACAGCACAAATGACATAAAATGACGATCTGCGGAAGTACTAACAAAAAAACCTGACAAACAAATAAGTGAGGCATATAGAACTCCACAAAAGCATGATGACAATAAATGTACACCTACACACATAATAATCAAGATCTCAGAAATTCAGCAAAGGAATGGAATAGTAAAACTTGCTAGAGAAAAGAAATAGATCATCTAAAATAGAAAGCCAATTAGAATCACAGGAGATTTCTCAACAAAAAGCTTCAAATCAAAAGGACCTTCAAGTGTAGTATTTCAGGTCCCAAAACAAAATAACTTCCGATACAGACTGATATACCCTGTAAAAGAATCTATCAAATTCAATGATCAGATAAGATCCTTCCATGACAAACAACTGAAGAAATTTATGACCATCAAATCAACTCTGCAAAGAGTACTGACTGATACTCTACAAAGAGACAAAAGTGATCACAGCTTCAAGAACAACAGAAAGATTCAATCCCTGGTTCCACCAAAAAAAAAACAAAACAAAAAACAAAAAAAAAAACAGAAAGAAACCACCAAACAGCAAGTAATTAAAGAGGTAAAAAGCATAGAACCTATAACAGGAAAATAACATGACAAAGATTAAACCAGTTCATATCAGTTAAAACCATCAAACTAAACAGCCTCAATTCACTAATCAAAAGAAACAGACTAGCAGTGTGGAGTAAGAAACAAATCCAACAATTATCTGCATACAAGAAACACATTTAACTGAAAGAAATTCACAGACTAAAAGTCAAAGGATGGAAAACAATGCTCTATGCTACAAGAAATCAGAAAAAAGAGACCCAGTCCTAGCCCAGGTCCGCTGAGTATGTGGGAGAGCTTCCAGCTACCAGAAGCCAGCGGGACCAACTCCGGGTCCCAGCCCAGGTGCAGTGTGGGTGAGACTATCATCCAGCCCCTTGGGACGTCCCCCACGACTCCACAGCACCTCCCCCACCGAGCCCACCGAGTAGGAATTTCTGCCACTCCAAGAACCCCCAGACCCAGTCCTAGAACAGGTCCGGTGAGTGTGTGGGAGAGCTTCCGGCTACCCTGCACTGGAGGGACCAACACTGGGTCCCAGCCAAGGTGCAGCATGGGTAAGACCATCTTCCATCCCCTTGGAACGCCCCCCATCACTCCACAGCACCTCCCTCACCCCGACCACCGAGTAGGAATTTCTGCCTTGAACCGGGAACCCCTAGAACCAATCCTAGACCAGACCCAGTGAGTGTGTTAGAGAGCTGCCTCTCCCCCATACTCTACCTTTTCCCCTCCAGGCTCAGTTCAGGCCTGGCATACAGGCCAGGGGTGTAACCCTGCAGCTGCAATCCCTACAGAGAGGGTAGAGGTTAGAACCACCCAGCTAGTACAGGAGCAGAACATCTTGCCAGAGGAGCACAACAGGTTCACCCTCAAGGGCAACAGCAATAAGGAGCTGAGCACAGCAGTGAGACCCAAGCCAGGCACAGCTGGATAAATCCATACATTGTAGATCTCCACCTGAACTTCAGTACGTAGAAAAGTTCTAACTACAATGAAGATGTACAACAAAGGTCAGAAGAGAGTGCTACACAAAATGACGAGAAGGAACAAAATTCAACCTCAGAACCCAACACCAGCCGTTAAAAGTTCAGGGGAAACTAACATAGAACAAATTGGGAATCACACAGCTGAAAGTAATGAATCAACAGCTTCTGAAATAAAGAAACAACAGCAGAAAGGTATAAAGGAACTAAGATTGGAAATAAAAAAAGAAAACCCTGAATTAATAACATCTACAGTAAAGAATCAAATGCAGAAACAGATGGAGGAAACCCAGTGCCCACACAAAAGAAGTGCGCAGGACAATAGCTCGGCTCAAATGCATGAATTAATAGTGTCGACAGTAAATAAGCAATAGCTGCAAGATATAGAGGAAATCAGAGCACAACTCTTTTCTGAAATAAAAAAAGAATTCTCAGAACTCATAGCATTTGAAGTAAAGAAGCAACTACAGAAATATAGGGAGGAAACTCAAGCTGAAAAAAACACTGCAGTAAAAGAATTTATACCTGCTTCTAAAGAAGACATCGATAAAAAAAAATAGAGGAGATTAGAAAAATGACGGATTCCTTGAATAAGCAATTCAGGAAACAAACAGATCACATGAAGCAGAGTCAAAGAGATATAGAGGAAATGAAAAACTCAATCACAAGCTTGCAAAACCGTTTAAGTGAAAATGAAGACAGAGTTTCAGATCTTGAAGAAGCTGGTG
>NW_004524694.1:1713946-1744230 GCF_000260255.1 Octodon degus | reverse complement strand
CATTAGCTACAGCCATTAGACAAGAGAAAGAAATAAAGGAATAAGAATAGGCAAAGAAGAAGTTAAATTATCCTTATTTGCAGATGACATGATACTTTACTTAGAAGACCCAAAAAACACCACCAAGAAGCTACTAGAATTAATACAGAAATTCAGAAGCATAGCAGGTTATAAAGTCAATACCCAAAAGTCAATAGCATTTCTCTACACATATAACAAACACAATGAGAGGAAAATTAGAGAAACAATACCCTTTATAATAGCACCACGAAAAATGAAATACCTTGGAATTCACTTAACCAAAGAAGTCAAAGATCTTTTCAAGGAAAATTACAGAACTCTGGAAAAAGAGATCGTAGAGGATTTCATAAAGTGGAAAGATACTTCCTGTTCCTGGACAGGAAAAACCAACATCATGAAGATGGCCATACTCCCAAAATTTTTGTACAGATTTAATGCAATCCCTGTCAAACTACCACCAACATGCTTCACATACCTAGAGCAATCATTCCTAAACTTTATTTGGAACCAGAAAAGAACTAGATAATCAAAGGCAATCCCGGACAACAAAGACAAGGCAGGAGGCATTACAATTTCTGACTTAAAATTATACTAGAAGGCTACTGTGATAAAATCAGCATGGTACTGGCAAAGAAATAGACCTGAGGATCAGTGGAATATATTAGAAGATGCTGAAGCCCCTATGAACACACTCAGCCACCTTATCTTTGACAAAGGGGCCAAACATATTAACTGGAAGAAAGAGAGCCTCTTTGACAAATGGTGCTGGAAAAACTGGGTCTCTACATGCTGAAAATGAAAACTTGACCGCATTCTATCATCATACACTAAGCTAAAGTCAAAATTGATTAAAGATCTAAACATTAAAACAGAAACACTAAACCTCGTGGAAGAGAAAGTAGCAGAAAGTCTTGAAGACATAGGGGTAGGCAAAGAGTTGATGAACAAAAATCAAATCACACAGGACACACTTGAAAGAATTAACAACTGGGCCTCCTTTTATTGAGAAGTTTGTGCATGTCAAAAGATATTATCAACAAAGTGAAAAGACAACCCACAAATTTGGAAAAAATCATGACAAATAAGTACTCAGACAAAGGTCTGCTCTCTAGAATTTATAAAGAACTAAAAAACTCTAGAGCCCCAAATGTAAAAGACCCAGTCCAGAAATTGGTATCCGAGATGAACACATGCTTCTCAGAGGATGAAATTAAAGAAGCGAATAAATGTATTTGTGGAAAAAATGATCCACATCAGTAGCCATCCACGAAATGCAAATTCAAAAACATTGAGATATCATCTCACCCCAGAAAGAATGGCTATCATGAAGAAATCATCCAACAACAAATGTTGTAAAGGCTGTGGGAAAAAGGAACCCTTCTCAAAGGCTGGTGGGAATGTACACTGATGCAACTGCTATGGAAATCAGTGTGGAGACTCCTTAGAAAACTAGAACTGGAAATATCATTCACACCAGCTATTCCTCTGCTGGGAATTTTCCCCGAGGAACTGAAAACATCGTATCATAGTGATGTATGTGTGCTTATGTTTATAGAAGCACAATCTGTGATAGCCAAATCTTGGAAACAACCAAGATGCCCATCACCTGAGGAATGGATGAAAAAGATGTGGTATTTTTATACAATGGAATATTAGTCAGCTATAAAGAATGATAATCTCGAAGCCTTTATATTGAAGTGGATGCCACTTGAAGATATATTCATAAATGAAATAAACGAGGCACACATGTGCAAATATCACATAGTTTCCGTAGTATAAGACTCAAAAAAAGAAATACAAATAGAAAGGTATAATACAACTAAAAGTAAAGCAAGAACTTGAGGAGTACATAATGAAGAGACAGCAAAGAGAAGAGCTAGGAAACATGACAAGGGCCAACCATATAGTTATATGTAGAAGATAGGTTAGGCAATGATCCTGAGAATCCTCAGAAGATTTTTGAATCAAGCAGTTAAGTGGAATGATTCTCACCCTGACTAACTATATATACAAACACCTGTGAACTAAGCAACTGCGCTGAAGATGGCAATTTGTAATAGTAGGTTCATGCTTGGAGTGCCTGTCATTCTGGTCTTCTGAATACAGACTGCTTGTCATGACATGCCAGTTGCTGCTGTGATGTCTTTCGGGTAGATGACTGTTCAAAAAGAAGGGGGTGGTGAATGAAGCAGGAGACAGTAAAAGGAATTATGTGGGACTGTCCTGCTACAAGGTTGTATAATGTTAGGTTTCTGGACTTATGTGTAAACATAGTAATTCTTTATGCTTATTTTTGAAATATATTTTAAATTTTAAATGCTTTTCATCATATTGTGTAGGGACTTAAAGTTCAATATATCAATACTTGATGAAAAACACCTGTTCCATGTTATGCCTAAGATGTTTGATATTCAGACAGATAGTGAGGTTAAGCTGAACAGCCTAGGTTGTGTGGTAATAACAATTAACTTCTCTTCTGGAGAGTTAACAACGTAAGTTTGCAGACCAAAATTAGAGAAAAAGGAAGGCTGCAAGGAAAGCCAACATTTTGGCCCTAGCCTTCCAAGGTCAATAAAGACTCAGGATACATGAGAACTTCTACTGTAACATCATGTAACTCAGTAGTGTCCCAAATTTTCTGATCAAGGAGATTATGGAGCCAAAGAGGAAAGTGATCAACGATGTAGAGTATGCCTAAGGAGAGTCACATGGAGGGAAAACATTCTCTCAGGCTTTCACAGAGAGCACGTTGGCCAAGTAATGGCCGTGACTCATCCACATGGCTGACATTCACAAAGGATCTACAATCTGAGTTACAGGACCTCAGGATAAATCGTGAGTGGATTTCACTGACCTTATCAGATCCAAAAGCTACAACTCTCGTTGCATAGGTCTTGCTTTATTTTGGTCTTAACCATCCAGCAGAAAAGTATAAAAACGAAGTATAAGAAGTAAAGTTATGGTATTATCTTGAGCTGTAGGGGACTCAGGTCACCAATTTCAGACACTGCCAGTCAAGCAGAAGACCCAATACTATTATGGACTACTGGACTCCTTTAGAATATTTTCCTGATTTTACACACCTATAATATTCAAATGATGGAATGAAACAAAAAAGGGGATACAGATGCATGTCCATTTTATATCTGTGTATTCAAAATGGTTAGGATAGATATATAGTTACATTTTCTTAATGAATAGAGGGATTTGTTCTAATAGTGTTTGTAAATAGGATATGTCTGCATCTTGTACAGCAAATAACCACTAGGAAGAGATTATGCAATGTATTAATTACTGAAACTGTCCTACCAATTTGATTTGAAACTGTCTCATTGCTATATGTCTCTCAATAAAATTATGGAAAAAAATACAGCTACATTCTCTTAATTCAATGAATAGAGGGATTTGTTCTAATAGTGTTTTTAAATAGGATATCATTTTTGCATCTTGTACAACAAATAAGGCCTCCACTAGGAAAGCAGTATGCAATGTGTTAATTATTGGAACTGTCCTACCAATTTGATTTGAAACTGCCTCATTGCTACTTATTTCTCAATAAAATTATGCAAAAAATAATATAATAAAATGTACATTAGAAATATTCATTAACAAAGACAATAAAGAGCACTACACAAAGCAACAAACTGAAAGAGTTTCCAAACAGTGAATCTTGTTTCATTTTTGATCATTTTATTCTTGTTGTTTTGGGATTTGTTTTTTTTTTTTTTTTTGTACTGGGTATCAAACTCATGTCCTTGCTCGTGCCAGCAGGTGCTCCAGCAACAGAGCTATCTTCCTAGTCAACAGTATATTTTACAGTAAAAAGTAAAGGAGAAGAACAAAAAAAGGAAGTAAATCAGAGGAGAATTTATCATACGAGGATAAAGTGAAATCCTAATGTCTTGGTAGCTAAGACAAAAACAAGACAAGCAAGTATACCAAGAGAGCTAATTAGTTCTAAGATTCAATTCAGGATAAAAATTGTAAATGGCTTCCAAAATAGGAATTGAAATTTTGTTATTGTTGCTCCTGCTAATTTTGTTTTTCATACCAAAAAGCAGATATAGCAATATCCTATGATTAAGCCAAAATATCTGAGCAAAATCCATTAATATTTTCAGCAGAATATAAATATAGCAACTGACTTATAATTAAATAACATGAAATAAAAGTAATCTCTAAAGTATAACTCAGTGATAAGTAAATAACAAAAGTTTTAAATATCCACAAGATAGAAAACACAGTCTTCTACAGTAAAAACTTACTTTTCATTGTTTCATTCCTATTTGCACCTAGCAGTCCCTGCCAATTACCAGCAAAAATAGCAATATTTATTGATCATTAGAAAACAATACATCAGCTTCTTTGCTTCATAATGTTTATGTTTAAGATCAACAATGGTAAACATTTGACATAATTCAGTGTTATGGTGAAAGGATGTACTTCACTTCAAAGCCACACATTTGGCCACCCAGTTTATGAAATAATTCTTCATATAAAGATTAACGTAAGTTAGCTTCTAATTCTAAACTTACATGAATTATTGTATCCTAAGTATCTTTATCATACTAACAGCATACATTCTTAGAAAATTATTCACATTAGCAATAATAATTAACCTAACTTGCTATATGCTACTAAAGATGTGAAGCAAGAGGGACTCTCATTACTGCTTGTAGAAAGACAAAATGGAACAATTATGGTGGAAGTAAGTTTGGCAATTTATTAGAAAACTAAGCAAATTCTTGCAATACAATCAAGCATTTATGCTACTGGTTATTTACTCAAAGAAACTGAAACTTACATTCACAAAAACACCTATACTCAGATATTAATGCCACCTATATTCATAATTGCTAAATCTCAGAAGCAACTAAGATATTCCTCATTTAGGTGAACGGATAATTGTGATGCATACAGACAATGGAAAGTTAGAGCTAAAAGGAAATGAGATATCAAGAAAAGGCACAGAGGAACTTTAAATTGGTATTACTAAATGAAAAAAATATGTATTTGAAAAGGCAACTGTATATGATTCTTATAATATTCATATATTCAAGAAAAGAAGTAAACTCTAAAAGATATTACCAAGATTAGATAGCCAAGTGTAGGTGAATGAGAGAATAGACAGATATGCCAAACACAGAGGCTTTTTAGGACTATGAAAACACTTTATACAGCACTACAATAGGTGTATATAAATATACCCAAATCCTGTGAATACAAAACATGAAAAATGAATTCGAAAGGAAACTATGCATTTAGGGCCAAGGAGATACCTCAGTAGAATAAGCACCTGCCTGGCAAGCGCAGGGTCCTGAGTCCAATCCCTGGTACCACAAATAAATAAATAAATAAACAAACAAACTATGCATTTAAATGGTTATGATGTGCCAAGCTAGGCTCATCAATGTAATGTAAAATTCTGATGTCAGACAGTGGAAAAAAATCTATATATGTATTGAACAGAAGGTAAAGGAAATATATATATCACCTCTATTTTACTATAACTTTAAAACTGGTCTTCAATAAATGTTTTTTTTTTCAATTTAAAAAATGAACCTGCTCCTCTTCAAGATTATTTACTAAATTTTGTTCTATGCTATGGAATAAAAAACTATAAAATACAAAAATAAGTGTTTTTGTTTGGAAGGGGGTGAAATTTGGTTAGAGTACTGAAGAATTATACCTTTTTATTTATTTTTTACTAATTTTATTGAGAAACAAATTGCAATGAGAGAATTGCAAAACAGGTTAGTAGGACAGTTTCCTACTAATACTATATTGCATATTGTTGTCTTCATAGTGGTTATTCATAGTACAAGATGCAGACATGATAACCTGTCCAAACACTATTAGTACAAACTTTCTTCTTGTTGAATTAGGAGAAAGTAGCTGTATATCTATCCTAACTATTTTATATCTATAGATACAAAATGGTCCTTCATTTGTATCCCCTTAATCTGTTTAGTTTTGTCAGGGATGGGTATTCCATTGCCATTTAAATATTGTAGGTGTGTGAATTCAGCAAAATAATCCAATATAGTCCAGTAGTCCATAACAGTAGAGGGTTATCCATAGGACTGGCAATGTCAGAATTTGTTGACTTGAGCCTTTTACAGCTCAGTATAGTCATATGGCTTTACTTTTTACCACCTCGTTTTTATACTTTTCTGCAGGATGGTTAAGACTAAGATAAAGGAAGTCCTATATAACAAGAAATGTAACTTTTATATCTGCCAAGGTCAGTCAAATAAATGAAAACAAGAGACAAGAAAAACAAGTCATAGGACTGTCCTGCTACAATGCTGTATATGGTTAGATTTCTAAGTTTCTGTGTAAAAACAAGTAATTGTTTATTCCTTTTTAAAAATTTTTTTTTATTTTTCTATTTTTTTCTTTTTTCTTTATATTCTGTAGGCATTTAAAGTTTAACATATCAATACTTGAAGGAAAATACCTGTTCTGTTATGTCTAAGATGTTTGATATTCAGAGAGATAGTGAGGTTCAGTTCAACTACCTATGTTACAGGGTAATAATATCACCAAGCTTTTCTTCTGGAGGGTTAACAACTTCAGTTTGCAGACCAAAAATTAGAGAAAAAGAAGGGCTGCAAGGACAGCCAACATTTTGGCCCTAGCCTTTCAAGAATAGGAGAACCTATATTGTAACATCCTGTAACTCAGTTGTGTCTCAAATTTACTGATCATGGAGATTATGGGGCCAACGAGGAAAGTGATCGATGATGTAGTGTGCCTAAGGAGAGGACAGAAAACATTCTCTCAGGCTTTCACAGAGAGCAAATTGGTCAAGCAATGGCCATGCCTCATCCACATGACTGACACTGACAAAGGATCTACAACTGCAGTACGGGGTTTCAGGGCAAATCCTGAGGGGAATTTATGGCTTTTACATGTAGACCAACAAGAAGTTTCAAGAACATACTTTGGCTGAAAAGGGAATGATCACCAAACTGAACATGCTTAAAGAAGGAAATTCCAAATAGTGCCATGTTGCAAATATATGTTTGAGGACAAATATTTTCTTTATCCTTGACATCTTTGTTATCAAGTGTGGGAAACAAAAGGTAACATGTGTGAAGAGTAAGTCAATAATTCTTTTCCCTCTATTTTTATGTAAATGTTTATACTTGTCTTTAGCACCCCAAGTTTATCATATCTACAATGGTTTGGGTTTATTTTTCCAGCTTATATTTACATTCTACATCAATTTTGAAAGGAAAAGTCAGTAAATAATCCTCTCATCCAACCTTCAAGATTTTTTTACTTGTATTTCTCATTTTTTTCTATATTTTTCTGGGCTGAGTTCTGGAGGATTTCCATATAACCAACTTCAGGTTCACAAACTGCCTTCAAACATATTTAATTTTCTGGTTGGTATATTGAATAACTTTTAAGTGCTAAAAGATATCTCCCTCTTCGTAAAAATTCTGCTGTCTTTAATGACATATGTGCCTTATATGTTCAACTTTCTCTTTTACTTATTAAACCATCTTAAACATAGTTGTTTCATAATCAGTTTCTAATAATTACATTATCTGACATTTTAGAAGTCTAATTTTATCACTGCATGTTCTTACTCATTTTTACTACAGATATTATTTAGGTATTATGTAATTTTGGATTGTGAGTTCACATGTTTGCGAGGCTTTCTACTTCAAATACACTACCAGAGTTGAGAGCAAATGCCACAGAAAATATTGGTATTTACTACTGGGTACAAAGAAATATAACAAGGCCACCCAGGACTGTATTGTAACTTATTGCCTTGGTGGCTCCTAGATCATGCCAGAAATTAAAACCTAAGTGAAGACAGGACTGTGGTTACAAATTCTCTGGGAAGATACCCTCCCCCTTCCCAATCAAAGCCAACATAAAAAAAAAAAAAAGTCTTTATTAATTTAGGAGTGGGAAAGATTTTTTAAACACACTACCTTTAAGTTATAAGCTTTGGAAGTGGAATATCACTTCCAATTGCTTGTCCCCATCTCCTTTTGGTGACTAAAAGACAAGCCCACTGGTCTCTGAGCTTGCCATAGCCCATCAGGGAGCTGAGCATCAGTGCCTTTTTGTTTGCTCTTGGGTTTTTTTTTTTGGGGGGGGAGAGGGAGAGGGAGAGAGAAGGGAGGAGAGAGGGAGAGAGGGAGGGAGAGAGAGGGAGAGAGGAAGAGAGGGAGGGAGAGGGGGCAGAAAGGACAGGAGGGAGAGAGGAAGAGAGGGAGGGAGAGGGGGCAGAAAGGACAGGAGGGAGAGAGAGGGAAAGGGAGAGAAGGAGAGAGGGAGGGAGAGAGAGAGGGAGAGAGAGAGACAGAGGGAGAGAGGGAAAGAGAGAGAGGGAAGAGAGAAAGAGGGGGGAGAGGGGGAGACAGAGAGAGAGAGAGAGGCTATGTTTGTTAGGTAAAGTTAGTTTTTAAATGAAATTTAAATATATTTCTTGGTATATTTCTTGGTATCCTGAACAGTTCATCCCTGAAAGATAAAGAAGTGACAAGTATCTTGAAATGCTAAACACTGTAGATGAGTGAAGATATTACAGATAAAATAATACTTCAAATTTATCTATACTTCTTCACTTTTCTTAACTGGAAAAGTAATGACTCACTAATTACCCTATGAATTATAATAAGCAATGGCTGAAATGATAAATGGACAGTGGATAACAGTTATTTTTGGCATGTAGTTACTCAATAACTCTTAGCTAGTATAGTGCAATTATTGTTATTAATAAACAATCCAGCTTCAGCTCAAATACATTAAGAAGTGACAAAAAGGGGTTAGACATATAGTTCAGTAACAGGGTCATTCTTAGTATCATGCCTTAAAAAATAGTAATAAATTATTACAAATATCACTACACCTTTAGTCCAGTATAAACATAGCCACCTACATAATCTTGGATTTAAAAGCTGCATGGCTCTCTCTTCACCTAAGAAAAGCAAGGATTAGATTCCATGGTAACTATTATTGGTTCTAGAAATAAAAGCCAGTGATTATTACCTGGAGAAGATGAAAGAAATTAGTATTACAGGATAGTATATGAGGAAAGTATTCTTTCACATAGAAATATTGTCATGCATTTTCACTTTATTGCCTAAGAAAACTTGTATAACTAAAGTAGTTACGGCTTTGAATATATAGTAGAATAGGTAAAGACAGCAATAAAAATAAAATTATAAAGGAAAGCTACATATGTTGGCAAACTAGTATTGCAAGAAAAAAATTCCTATAGATATTAGAACTATAAAGCCAGGTAAAGAACAATAGTTACTCCTCCTGCTACTTATAACAAAGTTAGGAGATAGAAGGGTTTTCTATATCTGAAAGTTCTTACGATCATTAGGCATCATCCCTACAAACTTTAAAAAACAGCATACAGACATCTGGAAAAATATCAGAGTGCCAAACAACAGCAAATAAGCTTCTCTGCGTTTGGAATCCAGGTGCTAGAATACAGTAACATAGGGAAGGATAGGAATGAAGTGGGATCCTGAGATATAGCCAGGATCTAAACCAAGAATTGGGAGTCCAAGGAGAGAGTGAGGAAACACAGAAGAGGGACGTGCTAAACAGCAGTTTCATGCTGAATCCCAGTTTGTAGCTTGAGAGAACAGCTGTACGAAGAGGATATTTACTACATACACTTTCTGATTTTAGACTTTGTTATATACCTACAAATGTTATTCATACAGTTGAATGTGGCAAATGAATAGTTACTGCAGTTTCTCATTTTCCCTGATGCTACAATTACTACTGACTGTACCACTGTAGCCAAGGAGATATATTCAAATCAGTCTTTCTTCCTTGTAAACCATGACTGAGACTGCCTGAGATACATACATAAACAATAGCATACGCCACTACCAAAGAACCAAGTAGCAGGCCAATTAGGAAATAACCTCTCATCTCCAATAAATTGAAGCAGTAGAATCGTGCAACAGACTCTAAAGCCAAAATCCATTTATTCCTAGAAAACATTTCTTCAGCAGGGTATGATTGTGCATGCCTGTAATCCCAGCACTGGGGAGGCCAAAGCAGGAGGATCACCTTAAGTTCGAGGCCAGCCTGGGCTACACAGTGAGTTCAACAAAAGCCATAGTTACATAGCAAGACCCTGTCTCAGGCAAGAAAATTAAAAATATCTAAAAAATTAACACACACACACACACACACACACGCTGGGGGAGACAGTTTGACAGTCTAAGCACCTGCCTGACAAACACAAAGACCCAGGTCCTATCCCCATACCACGTGCTGTGTGGCACCAAAACCCCGAGCACATCATAATAGCCATAGAAACTACATAGTGGCACACCCTGTAATCCCAGCACTGGGGAGGCTGAGACAGGAGGATCACTATGAGTCCAAGCCGCATAGCAAAACCCTGTACCAAATAAGTAAATAAACAAATGATTTATAAAGTTTATATATAGTGAGCTCTTCCCAGTCCTCATCATAGACCAGGAAGTTCATATTTGTAATCCCATGGAAACAATATTGAAATTCTAGTGAGTTAACTCCAATATACTACTTCCAGTGCAATCCATGTTGAGAATAAAGACACTAAGGCATATCTGTAGTTATGAAGAGCCAAGGCATCCAGGTCCAGTTACAATGATGGTCATATGAAGCATAAGCCTTGAAGCAGGGCTAAACTTGGGTCTCATTAATTTGTGAAGAGTTGTGGCTTGAGGATGAGTCACTGTGAGAACAACTGGAAGTATGTAACTGATGTGAGCTCATCTAAGTAAGAGGCTAAAATCACCTGTTCAATATGCAGAGAAAAAGAATACGCTGAAAATGTAATCTGCATAACACAATTGAGATAGTATGTATTGTTTCAGGGTTGGCGTTTTAGTTCTAATGTGAAATGTTTTATGCCCTAGAAAGTCACAGCTTCTTGTCTCAAGGCTCCATCCCAGTGAACATTGTGGAGCATGGCTTTCCATTCAACCCTAACTTACACATGTTTATATTTAGGAGCTAGAGTGGGCTACAATGGGTGACAATGCCTTGTTGTCTTTGTTTCTGAGAGTACACATCAGCACGCAGCTGAACCAACCTGCACTGCTTGTACCAATTGAAGGGATAGGAAAAGTCCTAGCCAGCTCTGCACACATCAATACATGGAAATTGGGCCAGGTCCAGCCAGAAATGAAGAGCTCAATCAAGGAGAGTTACCCAGGTGGTCTACGGCACACAGACATACAGAACAAAAGTAGGATGGCTGGGATACCATTTTATTTCAAAGTGTTTGGGGCAAATTACAGCAGCAAAACAGTTCTGGATTGCTTCATTGCCAAGTGCCAGAATGAATCCAAATACAGAATGAAGGAGGATCCAGCCAATAACTGCTGGAAGGTGGGAAGCAGACAAAGGAGAATTCTAATGAGAGCTGTGTGCTAGGACCACTTAGGCTTCACTCTAGAGGCCACCAAAAGCCAATTTTATCCCTAAATACAAAGGACTGGAAGTGAACCCTGGTCTGAAACCAGCAAAAGCGGGTCAACGTAGTGGCATAAACAGGCAAGGTGTCTTGGTGTGTAGCAGGACATGGATACTTCTCCCAATAATGTATCAGAGAAGGACTCAGTACTATGCAACAGAGAAAGCAATACAAGATCCAGATGGATCAGTCATACATGGGTCTTGTGGCACCCCCAGGATTTCCCTCTCCAAGGCACCCCAGCAACTTGGAAAGGACCACAGAGACAATCCCGGTAAGGAGAAGTGAATATTTAGAATGTTTTCCTAGCCACCACAACCAAAGGCCAAGGTCAACCCCATATATATACCACAAATTCTACTGCAAACTTAAGAGGATTACATATCACATTTCTGGGATGCAACTTGGACACTAGCACAGAACTGTGGACACCAGAGGAAATTTATTACATTTCTTTTTCTTTGTGTGATCTGCTTTCCTTTTCTCTCTAGTAGGGTGTTTTTTGGGTTTTTTTTAACCTCCTTAGTTTTTTTGCTACTTAGGTTTCAAACCATTCTTTGTGTTTTCTTCTATTCATATTCTTTCTCTCTTAAACTATTTCTCTTGACTTTATGACATTTTTATGTGAGTGAACATTGTATCTTCATTTTCTAGTTTTGCAAAAATTGCATGATCATCCTTTGCTCTCCAGCCTTTTTTCTCTCCTATAACTCCCAAATCCTATCACGTGAGGTTACAATCACTTAACTAAGGAGAAAATGATCACATACACTTCCTAGTGTAAATTGGACTTCATCATATAACTGTAGAACTTGCTCAAAGGGATAAAGGTATCAGGTTAATAGTTACCTAAGGTGGTTAGTAGCTAGGCTAGAGTTGATGCTATTGTTATTGCTAATTGTATTACTTAAGGCAGTTTTTTTTCTATTGATTGACAACATTGTGAGTTTCTTGGGTTGTAACCATGACCATTTTTGGTAGGCCAGTACCAAAAATAGGATGTAGAGTCAAATACCAACTTCTCCTCATTAATAAATTGGGAAGGTAGGTTGTTAGGACAGACACAGAGACCAAGAATGGCCTACCCATTGAAGACAACCCTGAAAAATGGAAATTCAGCATAAGAACACAATATTAAAAGTTGTTAGAGAAAATAAACAAATCATCCATAAAGCCCATCAGAATCACAACGAACTTCTCTAAAAAAAAAATAAAAAATAAATAAATAAATTTAAAAAACCTCAAATCAAGAAGAGCTTAGAGTAAGACTTTTCAACTGCTAAAACAAACTAGACTCCAACTCCAACTGTGATAGATGTACCCAAAAACCCCATCCTTCAAAAATCAAAGGAGAAATAAGATACTTTCCATATGAATTGCCTAAACTGAGTCAAGAAGGCATCAAAATAAATAAATAAACAAATGTATTTAGTAAAAAAAAGAAGAAGAAGGCATCAAAATTCTGAATAGGGCCAGCCAAATAGCTCAGTGGATTAATGCATCTGCAATCAGGTGCCAGGGCCAGGGGTTTAATCCCTGGGGCTGCTGTGCTGACCTGGCCCCCACAGCAAGCTAAAATAGCAATTAAGACTGGGCGTGGTAGTGCATGCCTGTAATCCCAGCTCTTGGAAGGCTGTAAACAGGTGGATCACTATGAGTCCAATCTAGCAGTCAGAGCCTGAACACCCTGTAGATCCTTCCCTAAAATAAAAAAAAAAAAAACCTAAATAACATAGTACCAGTTAATGAAATTGAAAATGTAACTAAAAACATACCAACAAAGAAAACCTAGAAATTTAGAGATGAATTAATGCCACTAATCCTGAAACTCAGTAATGTAGCTAGACACAAAATCTACACTTAAAATCAATAGGATTCCCTGTATAGAAACAACAAACTTAGTGAAAGAAATTAGGGAAATCACACCTTTCACAACAGCATATCAAAAATTAAACATTGAATAATAATCTAACAAAGGAAGTGAAAGATCTCACTAAAAATTACAGAACTCTGAAAAGGAGATAAAAAAAGATAACAAAAATAGAAAGATATCCGAATTTACCATGATAAAGACAAAAAATTACACTACTATAACAAATAAAGCCTAAAGAAATTCACCACACCAAATCATTACTCCAAATGTTCTGAAGGATATATTAGAAGGAGAAAAGAAAAACGCCAATTCCATGTACCCAAATAGAATAAATCCACCAAATAGGCTAGCAATTAAACAGAGTAGAAAGAAAGAGAACCAGTAAAACGAAAATAGTATGAAAAGGATAAGACTATATATATATATATATATATATATATATATATATCAGTTAAAACTAATATAAGAAATGTCTCAGTTCACCTATCAAAAGAAACAGATTTGACAGAATAGATCAAGATACGAGAACCAACATGATAAACCTTGCAAGAAACACATTTAATTTAACAAAAATTTCATTGATTGAAACTCAAAAGATGGAAAACAATATTGCATGCAACAGCAACAAAGGGGGGGGGGAAAGCATTTGTAGCTATTCTATTTCCTCACAACATGGATTTCAAATCAAGACTAATCAAGAGAGACAAAGATCATACCTGTGCACCCATACAGAACAAATAAAAAGAAACATGAAAAATCAACCAAGCAATAAGACAATTGTAAAAGTAAATCTCAATAACACTCTTTGACAAAGAGACGAATCAACTCGACAAAAACAAAAAAGGAATAAAATAACTATCAAAACTAAATTAAACCACTTAAAAAACTGACATCTATGTAATTAGGAATAAAAAAGGTGAAATCAACATATCCTATAGAAATGCAGACGATTACCAATACCTACTTTGAGAACTTGCATCCTATTAAAATGTAAAACAAAGATACACGTGTACTACCGGAGCTCAATCAAGAAATTCTAAACAACCCAGGAGTTGTCAATGAAATTAAGGCTGTAATTTAAAGCCAACCAACAAGAAGAAAGCACAAGTCCTGAAGGATTAACTGTTGAAGTCTACAAGAAATTGAGAGATCTATTGTCACTACTCCTCAAACTCTTTAATGAAATTGAAAGAGAAGCAATACTCACAAAGTCATTCCTATAAGTTATCATTACCCTGACATCAAAACCAGAGAATGGCCCAAACAAAAAAGAGAACCACAGGCCAATCTCCTAATGAGCATAGATTCAAAAATCATCAGTAAGATAGCACACAAAATGCAGTAATTTATCATGAAGGTTATACACCATGACCAAGTAGGATTCATCCCAAGGATGCAGGGATAGTTCAACATACACAAATCACTAAATGTAACACACATATTAATAAGAGTCAAGGACAAAAACTATCTCAATAGATGTGGAAAAAGCACTTCACAAAGGCCACCATCCATTCATAGTATTTAAAAATACAGAAAATTAGAAAAGATAACCTTAATCTCACTCTGATAAAAGCCATCTCTGACAAACCAATAGTCAACATCAAAATAAATGGACAAAAACTAAATGTTTTTACTCTAATATTAGAAACAGGACAAAAATGTCTACTATCACCATTCTTCTATCACCTTAATATAGTTCTGGAAACATTAGCCAGACCAGTTAGACAAGAAAAAGAAAAGGAGTAAGAATAGAAAATAGAGAAGTTAAATTATCATTATTTCCAGGTGGTACGATACACTACATAAAATAACCCACAAACTCTTCCAAAAGACCTAGATTTACCAACCAAAGTCAGTGGTGTGGCTCGATGCATCAACATTCATAAGTCAACAGCATTTCTATATACAAATAACGAAATTAGCAAGATCACAGCTTTCACAATAGCATTAAAAAAAAAAGAAGAAGAAGGAAATACTTAGGAGTCACACTAAGGAACTAAGTAAAAGACGTTTACATTGAAAACTGTGGTACTCTGGAAAAAAAAAAAAAAAAGGATATCAGAAAATGGAAAGATGGGCTGGCCCAATAGCTCAGCGGATTAAAGTGCCTGCTTAGGCAGATGCAGGGGCCAGGAATTCAATCCCCAGGCCTGCCCTGCCAGCCCCACCCCTGGGGCACACTGGGAAGTGACTGAGACTGGGCGTGATGGCTTGTGCCTGTAATCCCAGCACTTGGGAGGCTGTAAACAGGAGGATCACCATGAGTCCGATCCATGCAGTGAGACCCTGTACGCCCTGTACACCCTGTCCTGAATACAAAAAAGAAAAAAGAAACAAGAAAATGGAAAGATGTTTCTCATTATGAAAAATCAATATAGTGAAAATGGCCAATTCTTCCAAAATTGTTACAGAGAGGTAATGAAATCTTAAACAAAATACCAATAGAACAAATCACAAATTAAAGAAAACAATCCTACCATTCATTTGGAACCTGAAGAAACCAGAATAGCAAAACCAATTCTGGGCAACAAATGCAAAGCAGGAAACATCACAACCCTTGATAATAACTTGAAATTATAGTATAAAGCTACAGTGATTTAAAAAAGAAATAAACAGCATGATATTGATACCTACAGAGATACAAGGATCAATAGAATAGATGCCACATATCTTTGACAAAGAGGTAAAAATATTTTACTAAAATAATGATAGCCTCTTTAACAAATGGTGCAGAAAAGAAAAAGAAACACTTTTCCATATGCCAAGAAATAAAACTAGATACACAACTCTTACCACATACTAAACTAAAATCAAAATTGATCAAAAATATGAATATTAAAACAGAAACACTAAATCTTCTCAAAGAGAAAATAAGTAGAACTCTAAAAAACTTAGGAGTAAGCAAAGACTTTATGAAAAGAACCTCCATGGGACAGGAAATATTCCAGAGAATCAACAACTGGGATATCATCTTCTTAAAAAGCTTTTACACAACATAAGGAACAACTAACAGATAAAGAGAAAGCCCACTGAGGTGGAAAACCTTTTCAGCATGCGTTCCTCAAACAAAGGAATAGTATCTAAAATATATAAAGAACTCAAAGAAATAAGACTCTCCCAAATTTAAAGACCCAATACATAAATAGGCCCTAGAAATAGATGCTTCTCAGATGAAGAGTACAAGCAACAAATATATCAAAAAAGGTTGCACATTACTGGTCATTAGAAAAATGAAAATTAAAACAACACTCAGATTCCACCCTGGAAAGAATGGTTGTTATCAAGAAATCAACCAATAACAAATACTAGAGAGGCTGTGGGGGAAAAGGAACACTTGTCCATTGTTGGTAAGAGTGCTGACTGGTACAACCACTATGGAAATCAGTGTGAAGATTCCTCAAAAAACTAAAAATAGAGGTTCCATCTGACCCAGCTATTTCCCTTGTTGGTATCTTCCTGAAAGAATTAAAGGCATCATATCATAATGATATATGCACAGCCATGTTTATAGCAGAACAGTTTGTAACAGCTAAATTTTGAAGAGTCCAAATGCTCATCAACAAATGAGTAGATAAGATGTAGCTTTTCATACAATGATGTTCTACTCTGTCATAAAGAACGATAAACTTGGGACATTTCTAGTTATATGAATGCACGATACTATACTTAAGTGAAATAAATCAGACACACATGTTTACATATTACATCATCTTTATTGTGAAAAAATCAATAGGATAAACAAGGACAAAAATATATAATAGACATTGGGAATTGGAAAGAAAATATCCAAATGGGAAGGGAAGCCAGGAAGAGAAAAGAAAAATAAAATATAAAACAGAAGGAAAAAAATGGGAATAAAGCTTTTGTAAATAAGGAAGAGAAGAGGACTGAGGGAGAGAAGAGATGAAAATAGAAGAATGACGATATAGCATGTCCAAATTCAAATTTCCTATTAAGAATGTGATTATTATGAATATCTAAAATGAAAAATAAAATTAACTTTGAAAAAGTAGGATAAAATATGATGTGTAACAATTAAAATGTCAGAAAAAAAAATGTCTACTTCTCCAATTAGGTAGTTCTATATCACACAGAGAACCAAAATATGTAACACTAAGTTCTCAGTAATAACAGCTGACAGAAATATCTGACGAGGAAATACTGTGAAAGGTCATTTTAAACTTCCTGTTTTGGTGGTCAAAAAGGGGAGGCAAAAAACAGGAATGCATCACTCATGGATATCAAATATTTTTTCAAAACTTACACGGTTATTAGGCAAAAAAATGAAGTAACTTTAAAATACTCTACAGTAGGCCGAGCACCTCTTTTACAATGTTATTTTAAACATAATATGGCAAAGATTTAAAAATTATTTAAAATAAATAAGGAGAGAGTGGGGGTGGTGACATGCGCCTGTAATCCCAGCTCTTGGGAGGCTGTAAACAGGCGGATCACTAAGAGTCAAACTTAGTAGTGAGACTCTGAACACCCTGTAGACCCTTCCTTAAAATACAAAAAAATAAATAAGGATGCTAAATAACTAAAAGAATGAACAATAAGGAGCACAACTAAGTTATCATTTGTCTATATGTGCATATATGTTTACAAAGAACTGGTAAATGGTATAACATAAAAAAGTATATTTTAAAAAAGACCCAAAAAAGGAAGTCAGAGTCTACGAGAACATATGAAAGGAACCAATAGGAGAATGACTATAAATCATGTATCTGCAAAGATCATTATCCAGAATGTATACAGGACTATTAAATCTCAGTAACAGGGCCGGCCAGATAGCTCAGAGGATTAAAGCACCTGCTTAGGCAGACATGGGGTTCAATCCTGGTATATAGTTCCAGCCCCACCCAAGGGGCACCCTGAGACAGAGATGGAGAATGGGTATGGTGGCGCACACCTGGAAACCCAGAGCTTGGGAGGCTAAATGCAGGAGGATCACTATGAGTCTGATCTATGTAGTGAGACCCTGTAAACCCTGTACTAAATACATTAAAAAATAATAACAACAACCAACCTGCTGCAAAAAAAAGCAAAAGATTTCAATAAATACTTCCCCTAAAAAAAAATACAAAAGCCAACAAGCATATGAAAGTTTGCTCAACATCACTAATCATTAAGGAAATGGAAGTCAAAACTACCATGAGATACTACCTGACACCATTAGGAAAACAACTATCAAAAAAACTATGTCAAGGATGTAGAGTACCTGGAACTCTAAGTACTGTTGGTAGGAATGCAAAATGGTACACTCTCTGAGAAAAACAATGTAACAATTGTTCAACACACTGACAGAGAACTATCACATTGTATAATATTTACACATCTGGGTAGATAGAAAAACTACCTGTCAAAAAGATATCTATATACTTGTGTTTACAGCAACATTATTTACAATAGCTACAACATGGAAGCAACCCCAATATACATGTATGCATGAATACATAAGCAAAAAAGTGACATATATTGAATTATATTTAGCGTTTAAAATAAATTCAGAAAAGTTTTTAAAATAAAGAATATCCTATAACTTGTATGAACCCTGAAGACATTATGCTATGAATGTAACATAGTCACAAAAAGACAAATACTTAAAGGTCCCATTTACTTCAGGTATTTAGACTAGTCAAAATCACAGAGACAGAAATAGAAATTTATTACAGCTTGTAGAAGAGGGGATTAGGAGTTACTGTTTGATCGGCATAGAATATCTGCTCTGCAAGAGTTCTAGAGATGAATGATGTAATGGTTACACACCACAAGAAAATTTACTATCAAATTTAAAAATGGTTAAGATTGGCTGGGGAGAGAGTTCAGTAGTCTACACACCTGTCTGGCAAGCACAAGGACCTGAGTTAGATCCCTGGTACCGCATACCAAACCCCAGGTGCACCCTGCCATGCTGAAACTGGGCAAGATGGCACACGCCTCTAATTGCAGCACTGGGGAGGCTGAGACAGAATGATCACAATGAGTCTGAGTTATATAGTAAGACACTGTTCCAAGTAATTAAAATAATAATAATTTTTAAACAATGGTTTAAGATAGTAAAAAATATGTCATGTGTTACCATAATTTAAAAAAAAGCATCTGCCTGGCAAGTGCAAAGTCCCAACTTGAATCCCAGGTACCAAAATAAAACAAAACTAATAAAAAAGGGAAAGAATTAAGTCTTATTTTCATATATAAAGGTAATAATTACAGGTAAAAGCATTGTCTCCTGAGCATAAAAGACCTAGCAGAAAAAGTTATAGTTTGAAGATAAATGTGGCTCTGTTCAGGAGTAACATATTTCTATTTTGATAATAAAAGTAACTATTAACATGGGGAAGCCAAAGACTTTACCGAAACTTACAAAGCTCCTCTGACAAACATATTAGGAGTTAAATGAAGCACTTAGTATTTGTTAAATGAATACATAAACTCATAAAATTAATGGATAATTGATCAGTTAAAATTTAAAAGCAGGGGCCAGCGAGATGGCTCAGTAGAATAAGCACTCCCCTGGCAAGCGCAAGGGCCTGAGTTCAATACCCCAGCTCCGCAAAAAAAAAAAAAAAAAAAAATTAAAAGCAAATGGGAAACCACATAAGAGGAAATCAAAGGATAAACATGTCATCACAAAAGACAGATCTTACTGCAGCTAAAGAAAAATGAGTAAGAAAACTGAAACATCCTTGGTAATGTACAATCTATAATACTGAATTTTCAGACTTTTTAAATACTATCATTCCCAGCTGTATTACAGATTCACGGAATGAATTAGAAGAATAATGCTTACTATGTCTTATTTTTAAAGTTTACAAGTTATTTCAATTGTGGAAATTTCTACAAAAAGATAATGAAAAGGAAAAAATCCGCAAAAATCATAAAGCACTTTATCACAAAAGAGAACTCAGTGCACTACAAAGTATCAGTAGCCCAATATTATTAAAAGACCTATATTACTTAACACTTAAGAAAAAGCACATCAGCATTTACTAGAAAATGTTAAGTGAAAAGAACATAAAGTACCACATGATTATTACTATTTGAAAATTATACATGAAAAAAATTAGAAATTATACAAAAGATGCCATTAGTGAGCAAAAAAAAATTCTAGTTTTTATACATAAGGTAAAAAGTTCAATAAATTTTGAAAAGTTTAACACAATTATATGATAAAGTTTCACAGCAAAGCCTAAAAACACAAACTGCCAGGCATGGTGGCACACACTTATAATCCCAGTACTTGGGAAGCTGAGGCATGAGGATCACTGCGAGTTGGGCCACATACTGAGACCATCCCAGCCTGAATTACATAGTGAAACCCAGTCTAAATTTTAAAATTAAACAAAACAAAATAACTAAAGGCAAACAATGACCTGCTATCACTAGAGATGGGAATCAAGAAGCAATAATGAACTCATCATTTAATTTTCATACACACACATGAACATACACACAGCTGCATATATTCTAACTTATATATGTGTATATATAAATGTATTATCTACACATACATCCAAACTTATAAATGTAAAAATATTAAACTCAGTGTAATATACAAATTTATTTTAAACACGAAGTTTTCCAAATAAGTAATCCAAGTACTAAAATAAAATGGAATAAATATCTCAGGATTTTTTTTTCAGGTTTCAAATGCATTTTTATTTACTATTTTTGATGACTATAAATAAGTGTTTCCACTATGGAAAACAAAGTTAGCACAGTACATTTTCATGACTGGGGAATGGATTTTCTGAAGTCATCTTTAATAGGGTAAAAACTTAGAAAAACAAAACAAAAAAATGGCCTGAATGTTGGAATTCAGTTCTTTATATAAAGTTCCTTGTAGAAACAAAACAGAATTAAAATCAAAAAAAGGTGAGGGCAAAATTTAAAAAAGAAAAGAAGGAAAAGGAGAGAAGTTAAGAGGACTCATTGCTTCTCCGACTTCTCTTCAGCTTCCTCTCCAGGGTCCTTGTTCTCCCCCTTCACAGAGAGAGCTTCTAGCTTTTCAGCTACTTTTTCTGAATTAATCATTTTTGCCCAGTCCTTTCTTTTCTCTCTCTTCAATTTCTACTCTGCATTCTTCAAACTTTATTTTAAATTTTTGTGCATTCTCAGCATTTAGGAAGTGGATGGCAAGCAGCTCTGGCTTGGGATACTCATCGGTGAAGTCAGCATGGGTATTCCAGATCCAGGCACGGTCACGGCCAGCATTTGGCTTTAGCTCCATCATAGGCGTGATATAATGATTGGAGCAGATTTTTAGGGTCTTGTCCCGCCTCATGAGGAGGTGGGTGATCCCCTTATCCTTATGCTTTAGGAACTTGACATCACCGGTGCCTCATTCTTTCCATTCTGGACTATCATTGTCTGAAGCAAATCGGAACAACTGTGCTCTCATTTTTAAAAGTTCCTCATCTTCCTCTAGCGTTTCAATTTCTTGCTCAGGAAGAGAAACTATTGGTTCAAACTGGGGGTCATGGTTGGATTCGTCTGCATTCTCAATGGAGGTATCATGATCCTCATGAGTATCCCGGGCTTGAAAAATGCAGTTGATAGCTCGCTAAGCAAAGTTCCACAAAGAAAAGGCATAAGAGTCTAGCCCAATTTAGAAGTTGGGGGCATAAACTGTCACATTTTAGGTCTAACTCGCGACCCAGAAGAAGTCCTAAACTCACTATCAAACTCAGATGGGGGAAAGTAAATACAAGAACTTTGCTGCTCTTCCCTTTGTTTCACAGCATTGCGGCTCCATTGTGGCCAGTACCACACCAGTCACCAGCAGCCAACAAAGCCCCGGGTCAGCGCATCCAGGACCCGTTCTCTCCCACCCAGAAACCAGAGCTTTCGCCACAGAAGCTGGCGGAAGTTCAAGACGTAAAGATGGAATGAATGAAGGGATGCGTGGGTGACACTAGGGAGGGATGTAAAGTCCTAGCGTGAAGCCCATAAAAGTGGACCGAACCAGAGGAAACTAGTCGCCCGCTGGATTCCCTGCGGGTGGCGCCTTGCGTGGCGATAGCTGTTCTCCAACCCACACCAAGGTCACGCAGGCATCCCACTGCCCCCACAACCAGAACCTGCGCCCCAAGGCCCATGTGCCCTAACCCCACAGGCCTCAAGCCCTTGGGCCCCCTGCGCCCCAACTCCCTCAGGATTTTTAAGAATATATATTTAAGGGTTGGGGAGATACATAAGCAGTCTAAGCATCTCCTTGGCAAGTGCAAGGGCCCAAGATCCATCCCTGGTACCACATGCTGCCGGCCCCAGATGGGCACACTATGCTGGCCACCAAAACCAGGAGTGGTGGCACATGCCTATAATCCCAGCACTAAGGAGGCTGAGACCGTAAGATCACTACAAGTCCAAGGTGTGTAGTGAGACCCTGCACCAAATATATAAATAAATGGTTTTTTAAAAAAATTAAAATATATTTAAAACAGGGGAGCAAGAATAACAATGAACAATCTGTACAAAGATTTTTAAATTATTCATAAATCACTGTAGCCCACAACCCCCCCCAAAAAAAAAAAGTTACTACATCCAAATTCAGAACAAGACATGTCAGGTAACTTTGTTATGTTAAGCTAAGAAATAATAACTTCAATAAATGGGAGGCTACTGAAGGTCACAGGCAGCTTAAAAGTAATCAGAAAAAAAAAATAAGATTTCTAAATGACTGTTTTAAGTAGTTATGGAAATAAACTAGTTTCACTTCCAGGAAGACAAGCAGACACATTTGTCCATATTTCTCAGGCTAAGTACAACTAATAACCAGGATATAACAGAAACAAAAACAAAAGAGTCTAAGAGGTGGATCAAAGAAAGTTAGAGATCTCTGAATCCAGGGAATGACACAGTAGTAAGATTCACTATTTTGTTTGCACTTCATATATCCCACTTTTGAAGCTAAACTAACCAGTAATTCAGAAAGGCCAATAGGTGTAGACACACAAGTCTCAATAAAAGCTTGTTTTCCCTAGCCAAAGGACCAGAAGAGGGCATCCTAGCTATATATAAAACTTTTACACAGTAATTGTTCTAGTCCAGCTAAACATCCCTGCAAAAATTGTGACTCACATTCACAAACAACAGCAGAGACCAAATGAGGAACCCAGAACTTTACATTTGGTCTTTCTAACTGGAACCCCAAGACTCCTGCTTGGAGAAAATGCTAAATAGGGAGCCTAGACTTGCAACCCAACCCAGTGAGGTATACTTCCCCTATCTGGCTATCGTGGTCTCAAAAAGACCTAGGGCAGAATCAGGTATTTAGTTTACAAATCCCTAGTAATAACAACAAGCCACCTTCTACCAGCAAGTGTCAGTGAAGACATCATGGGGATCAGTAATGTGGTAATTCAAGACTTCAAGCAGGAAAGTATCAAAGGAGATTCTGATGGCCAGAATTTCCAAGTAACCAGAATACCCCTGACCTTAGATATTAATGCAGACTAACTGAAGAAACGAGACATTTACCTCCACCTGTCATCTGCCAGTGACAAAGTGCATTTGCCCTTTCACTTCTTTCACTGAATATCAGCTGCTTCAAACTTAAAAGAAATCTAGATTCTAAGAACACAACAGTCCATCTCTAGGTTTCAAAACAGGCCATTCACCATATCCAGAAGATTCCAAACTAATCACAAGATACTTAAATTACAAGTGAGATGACAGAGATATTCGATATGACAAGGATTTTTAAAGCAGCCATAAAAATGCTTTATGTAACAATTATAAGCATGTACAAAACAAACACTTTAGCGAAGAAACAAAATCATGCTTTTAAAAGGCATAAAAATGAACCAAATAAATATCAGAATTCATGACCTTATCAGACCCAAAAGCTACAACTCTTGTTGCATAGGTCCTGCTGTACCTTGGTCTTAATCATCCAGCAGAAAAGTATAAAAACAAAGTATAAGAAGTAAAGCCATGCTGTTATGTTGAGCTGAAGGGGACTCAGGTCAACAATTTCAGACACTGCCAGTCAAGCGGAAGACCCAATACTATTATGGACTACTGGACTCTTTTAGAATATTTTGCTGAGTTAACACACCTATAATATTCAAATAACGGAACTTAACAAAAAAAAGGGGGATACAGGTGAATGTCCATTTTGTATCTGTGTATTCAAAATGGTTAGGATAGTTACATTCTCTTAATGAATAGAGGGATTTGTTCTAATAGTGTTTGTAAATAGGATATCATGTCTGCGTCTTGTACAGCAATTAACCACTAGGAAGAACGCATGCAATGTGTTAATTATTGAAACTGTCCTACCAATTTGGTTTGAAACTGTCTCACTGCTATTTGTTTATCAATAAAATTATGGGAAAAAATATCAGAATTCAAAAAAAATGCAGCAGCCAAAACAAGAAACTCAAAGGACCTAGCATTAATGTCATCAGAGGCCAGAAGAAAATGAGAAGAAAGATAAGGCAGGAAATGTACTGCAAAATATACGGGTAAACCTCCCCTGGATTTGGTAATTTGGTAAAGACTAAATATTTGAGTGAACTTCAAATCGAGTAGTTCAAAGAAATTCAAACATCATATAAACATGGAAATTAGGAAAAAAACATACAAATGATCAAAAAATGACGCTACATGCATGGGGGAAAAATAATTCAAATGACAGTAGATATTTCATTGGAAACCACAGAAGTGGAGGAGAAAATGGCACATTTCAACTACTAGCAGAAGATAATAATAATGCTAAAGCTATTTTCAATGGAAAAATATCTTCAAAACTGCAGGGTTTGGAAAACAGAGATTTTTAAATCAATAGAAACTAAATCTGTTACCAGCATATCTATTCTAAGAGCTAAATTAAATTCTGCAAACAGAAAGAAAGATTAAATAAGGAGCTTTGTAATAGTAAGAAGAAAAAGCATGATAAACACAACTAAGGTAGGTAACTATACAGGGCCTTCCTCTTGAGTTTTCTAAAATGCATTTCATTTTGAGGTAAATTTAATATCTGATATGGTTTTCAACATACATAGAAGAGGTATTTAAGACAATTATAATCAAGGTACCATAAAGGTTCATAAAGGGAAACTGTTTCTCGACTGATTGAACTGGAATGTTATTAGTAAACTGTGGTAAGATATGAAATACGATATCTAAAAAGAATCACAAAAATGTCTGAAGAGATTAAACTTAAAATCACTACAAAAAAGCCAAAATAAAATTTAATAATGTTCATGTAACCCTTTGCCAGACATACAAAGAAACACATCACCCCAGCACAAAATAAAATGGTACACATAAGGTCTAACGTGTTAAGTTTCATGAATTTTCTTATAATCTTAAGGAGATAAAAAAAAAACCAATAAAAATGACACAATTTCAAAACAAGATGACAGGAAATCAACAATGGTTAATATACTGCATATTGTTATCTTTGAAGTAGTTGCTCAGATTATCAGGTACAAGCATACAAAATTTATTAAGCAATATAAGCATTAACTGTTCCTTTCTAAGTTTCATTTATTGTAAATAACTATATTCATTAAAAACCAAGATTTCCTGGCTATATCGTAAGACATGGTGGAACATTATGAAGTCTATAAGAAACTCACTTCAATGTACGGATTTAGGTGACATGAAAGTACAAAGGATGGGAGAAACAGATTATATAAGTATCAATCAACAAAAAATAAGACATACCAACTAAGGTATCTATACTAAAAAAGAAAAACAGCACCTGATGGTGATGATGTGGAGAAAGTGGAACCCTTATACACTGGGGTTGAGAGTAAAATATGGTTCTGCTATTATGGAAAACAACATGACAGAGAATCAAACAGTTGAACAGAGATTATATATGGTCTGGAAAGAAAAAATGCAAAGGAACTAAGTGGAAAAAGTCACATAGGAAAGATCACGTTTTGCAAGATTCCATTTACAGGAAATTACAGTATTTAAATAGGTACATATGAAAGAGGCAAAGAATAATTAGTTGCCACTGGCTTGTAAATGCTCATGGGGCCACTTTAACAGAGAGAAAAATCTTTGAAAATTAGAAAATTATGATGGTTGTACAACTTTACGAATATATTAAAAGCCCCTGAATTTCACAATGTAAAATAGCAAAATGGTAAATTTTGTTAATGTGAATTTTATCTCATATTAAATTGAATATTTTTCTTCTTGAAATTATTACATTAAACTTATTGACAAAAATTATATAATTTATTATGTATATATTATCTTTAAATATAATGTTCATACAAATAAAAACAAAATTTTCTCTGTCCATTTATCCACATGGATATTTAGGTAAATTCCATTATTCTGAACGTGCTAAAAAAAAATGAGAATGTAGATATCTCAACCTATTAATTTCACTCCTATTACATATATATTCAAAACTCCTGGATCATATAGCAGTTCTACTCTTAGTATTTTGAGGTCAGCCTCCAGGCTATTTTCCATAATGGTTGCAGTACTAGTTTGCATTCTCACCCTGAAATGTTCTGCCACATGCATCCCACCATGTACTTTTCATCCTTTTTACCACAGTCATTCAAATTGTTGTGAGATGATAGATCACTGTAGTTGTAATTTGCATTTCTTAAATGATTAGTAATATTGAGCACATTTTTCATATGTCTTTTACTAGTTGTATGTTTTGAGAAATATCTACTTAAATCCTTTATATATTTTGCTTATCAATCCTTATCACATCTATGATTCCCAAACACTGCCTAACATTACATAGGTTGTTTATTTACTATGATTATTTCCACAGCTGTAAAATTTTCAGACTGGCATAATCTCAATTTGTATTTTACTTTTATCATCTACTTTTTGTTTATTTGTTTGTTTTTATGTATTTAGTACAGGGTCTATAGGGCCCCACTACATAGATCAGACTCATAGTGATTCTTCTATTTTCAGCCTCCCAAGCGCTGGGATTACAGGTGGTTGCCACCAGTCCCAGTCTCAATTGCCATCTCAGAGTGCCCCCAGGGGCAGGACCAGCATGGTATCCTGGGGATCCAGCCTGGCTGCTGTGCTCTGCCTAAGCAGGCACTATAGTCCTCTGAGCTATCTGAGCAGCCCTTGTCATCTATTTTATTTAAGTTTCTTACATAAAAAATTCTTCTCCAATCAAAGCCATGAGTTTTTCCTTATTTTCATCTAGTAATTGTAAAGTTTCAAATCTTTAATGTCTTTAACCTGGATGTTTTTAATTTTGTTTTTAAATGACATAATTACACAAATCATTAGGATACAATACGTTTTCATAAATGTATATGCTGTTTAATAATTAAGTAAAGATAATTAACATATCTATTACTCCACACAATTATCATTTGTTTGGGGTGAAACATTCAAAATCTCTTCCCTCCTAGCTATTTTGAAACACACAATACATTATCCTAACCATTATCTTTACTGTGTAATAGAATACCAAAACATATTCCTACTACCTAACTTTGTATTTCAATGTCAAATAAAGAGGTTAAAAAAAAATGTAAAAGTTACTGGAGTCTCTTGTCCAAAAGACACAGAAATTGAAAATATATACAAACCCAGCCTCGTAGTACAAAATATAGGAAGCAGAAACAATTGAAATGAAAAATGAGCAAATGTAGAATTCTAATTAGAGATTTCACTACCTCTCTAAATGGCTAACAGGATAACTAGTGAGAACAGGAAAAAGGAAAGGTAATATAGAAAACACCTTCAACCAATAAGCTATCATTTATATTATAGAACAGAAGAATATTCATCCTTTTTAGGTACCCAAGGAGAACACATATTATGCTGGTTCATAAACAAACCACTAATAAATTAAAATAAATGAAGTTATATACTTTATTCTATTTCCATCCACATAATGTCAAATTAAAAACCAATATGAAAAAGACAACAGTAAAGTGCCCAAATACTTAAAAATCAACAGATCTAAATATTTTACAAAATCATCAGCCATATGGATGCATTTAATACACTTGTCACAAGCATAATGGATATATTAATTTATATAATATTAATATTAACATAATTGAATACAAATAGATATTATTGACATCAATATTTAAATGAATGAATGAATAATAATGTGAATAACTGGTTGAAAGACAACACTTGTGGAAAAAAAAAGAACGCTATACATTACAACAAATACTGTGATATTCATATTACTTTGTTAAGTGAAATTCTGTATCACTTGTAATTTTTGTGTTTTAATAGTATTTTGTATTCAAAGAAAAAAGAATCATAATATAAATTATAATTAAGTACTAATATAATAAATATCCAAGCAAGCACCTTCAAACCTGAAGTAAATGCCTGTGTAAACAGATGAACTAAGACTTACTGGTGAACGACTGCTCAGAATATAGACATAACATGTGAATAAAGTGCTCTTGAGAGCAAATGGACATGGGTCTGTCTGTCTTGTGTTGTAATGGACTAACTTAATACACTTCTGTGAAATAAAGAAATGTTTTCTGAAAAAATAAATAAATAAATATTTTACAAAACAAAGGAAAACATTAAAAGGTAATTTTTAAGTGATTAAAAATTATTAAAATTTGCTGTACATAACTAAAGCAGAATGGTGAGGAAAATTTACAGCACTAAATAGGGCTCTTAGTAAAAAAAAAAAAGTCTCACATCAACAACTGAAAAAAAAGAAAGAATCTCCAATTTGGAGCTGGGGAGACAGCTCAGTAGAATAGGCACTTGCCTGGCAAGCGCAAGGACCTGAGTTCAATCCCTGGTTCCACCAAAAAAAAGAAAAACAAGAATCAAATCAACAACTGAAACTCACTTGAAAAATGTAAGAAAAAAATGAAAGCCAAAACAAAAAAATGGAAAAAAAATAATAGGATAAACCAATTACATTTACATTTAAAAATGTATTTATTAAACAATCCAACTGACAAAACATTAGCAAAACTTACAAAAGAGAAGCTATGAAGTACCAATGCAAGAAAGGTGCATCATTGCAGCTCCTGCAGATATCAGAAAATTAAAGGGACAAACCACTCTAAACATAAAATTTGAACATTATTACAATATAGTACAATTCCTTGAGGAAAAAACAAGCAAGTCTCCAGTTCCACTGAAGAATCTACTCAATCTTTTAGGAAGAATTAACATCTCTTCTATATAAATCTTATATGGATAAATACAAAGGCAATAAAAACTATAAAAAATAGGTGAGTTTTGTAAAATCAGAGGATATAAGATAAAAACACAAACGTCAATATTGAAATTTAAAATGTATTTATAATAACTAGAAAAACAGTAAATCATTTATAAAATTAACAAAGCATATACACTTCTTGTATGCTGAAGAAATTTTTAAAACAACAGAAAGAAAAATTATTTATATAAATAGAAAAATACAATGGTCATGGTTGAAAGATAAAACATAATAAAACGTGGGTAGATACACATCAATTCCTAAAATATTTATGGAAAAGCAAGGGAATAGAATAATGTATTGTAACATCAACAAAAATATTGCAGAAATCAGTCCATGCAATTTCAAAATTTATAGCTGCAGTATTCAAGATATTGTAGTATGTCAGATACTACAAGGTACTGTAGTATTTGTAAAAGAAAAACTCATAAATAGATCAGGAAAGCAGAAAGCAAATACTTAGACACATAAATTTGCAAATAATTTTTGACAAACATACAAATGCAACTCAATCAAAGTGAAGCTATTCAATAAATAGTATTTCCACAGGTACACATCCATAGGCAAACATTGACTCTCAAGAACTAACATTTTAAAAAATTAAGTCAGAAAAAAGGTAAAGTAAACCTTTGGCTCCAGAGTTAGGCAAAGAATTAAGAACAAAAGAAGTATCAATTAAAGGAAAAATATTGACCTCTAAAATTATAAATATTTTTTAATTAATTTTATTTATGTGTGTGTGTGTGTGTGTG
>NW_004524694.1:1693530-1708061 GCF_000260255.1 Octodon degus | reverse complement strand
AAAAAAAAAAAAGCTCAAAGAGTTATAAAAATATAGTGCCTGGGACTGGGGAGATAGCTCAGCAGGTTAAGCACCTGCCTGGTAAGCACAAGGACCCAGGCTCAATCTCCAGTACTGAATGCCATTCCAGCCCTGCACCATGCTCGCCACTAAAACTGGGCCTCTAGCACTGACCTGTAATCCTAGCACTGGGGAGGCTGAGACAGGAGAATCACTACAAATCTGAGCTGCATAATGAGACCCTATACCAAATAAATAAAATTTTAAAAAAGATTTAATGGGGCCTGGGGAGATGGCTCAGTGGAATAAGTATTTCCTTGGCAAGTGCAAGGGCCTGAGTTCAATCCCTAGTTCCTTAAAAAAAAAAAAAGATTTAAAATAAATACATAAATAAGGAAGGAAATAATATAGTACCTGCCTTAAGAGAGCATCCAACCCATTAGGCAAGAAATTAAAAAATAGACAAAAATTTAACTAATTCACCAGTATAATAAATCAAGTACTAACAAACATGAGCAGGACCAGAAAACATTTTTTATGAAGAACCAGATAATATATATTTTAAGCTTTAAGAGACATAAGGTCTAACTTTCACTTATTCAACTATGCCACACAGCACAAAAGAGCTAAAGAAAACAACTGCACAATTAACCAAATAATGATTATTGGTGTTCCTTTTAAAAACAGGCAATATGCTGGAAGTGACCTGTGAAGCATACTTTGCCACACCTGGATCAAGATTACATTGAGATTCTGATTTTTTTTTTAATGTGACTGACTTAGACGTGCCACACTCAAGAAATTTCGAAATAAAGGTTATGCACAGCACATCAGTATGTGTAAAGAAGCCCGAACTACTGATCTAGAGGCAGAGAGGTTTTGATAACTGTAAACTCTAAAGTTAAGTCCTGTGTTCATAAGCCCATCAATCTTTGGTTAAGGTTTTGAGAGGAACAATGACTGTTCAGTGTAGACACCAAAAGACATATACAAAATAATATTGCATGATATTTGAAAATATCATTAAAATAACTTCTTAGTGTTAGGTAAACTTTTTTATTAATTTATTGAGAAATAAATAGCAATGAGACAGTTTCAAAACAGGTTAGTAGGACAGTTACAAAAATTAATACATTGCATATTGTTGTCTTCATAGTGGTTATTCATAGTACAAGATGCAGACATGATATATCATGTCCAAACACTATTAGTACAAATCTTTCTTCTCGTTAAGAGACAGTAGCTGTACATCTATCTTAACTATTTTGTATATACAGATACAAAATGGTCCTTCATTTATTTCCCCTTTTTTGTTTAGTTGTGTCAGAGATGGGTATATTCCATTGCCATTTAAATATTGTAGGTGTGTGAATTCAGCAAAATAATCCAATATAGTCCAGTAGTCCATAATAGTAGTGGGTTATCTGTAGGACTAGCAATGTCAAGTGTTAGGTAAATTGAAATAGAAGATAGTCACATCCCTTTGTGCTTAAAAAAACAAACAGAATTGTTATTTCTAAGATCAAAGTTTTTAACAAGAACTGTTATCACTGAGGAAATTCACAAAGTAGATAATCAAAGTTATAGACCAACTATAAGTCCATTCAAATTGTTTGATGAATTCTTATGATGCTCCAATCCCCTTATCAAATTCTTATGAAGGAGGTAGAAATAAGATAACAATGTTCTTTTTTTCTCTGCACACATAAAATTCAAAAGAAAAATTTCCCTGTAAGGTGCTGGACAAAATACTTAAATGACCTTTATAAAATGAAAAAAAAAAAACACCATAAGCTAGATAAATAGCAATATCATCAGTGAAAAAAAAATATTTAGGAGGTAACACCTTTTGTCCAAAGTCACAAAATACACCTGAACTGGGGCTTGTCATAAATATTATCTTTTTATTTTATGTATTTAGTACAAGGTCTCACTACACAGATCAGACTCATAGTGATCCTCTTGTTTTCAGCCTCCCAAGTGCTGGGATTACAGGCACATGCCACCACACCCAGTCTTAGTCACCATCCCAGCACACCCTGGGGGTGGGGTCAGCATGGCACATGGGATCAAACCCAGGTCCTTGTGTCTGCCTAAGCAAGTGCTTTTAATCCACTAAGCTATCTGGCTGGCCCAATTTACCATCCATTAAAAGTAACTGCAAAACTAAATTGATTGTGAAACATGGCCGAATCCATTAGGAAGCCAGAGAGGAAGAAAGAATAAATCAGTCAGCATTTACTTGTTTGTTCTCTGTATCACCGACATGAGTTCTGGAAAATAATACAGGATCACTTTTGGACTTCTAATGCAACACACACATGTGTGGATGTATCAATATGCATTCATGCACAAAGCACACACATATTTTAAACTTTTATTAATACGTGTTTGCAGTGCTGAATGCTTACATTTCTTGTTGTTCTATGTACCTAAGAAATCTTCTTTCACCTCCTTCCCCTCACCTAACCACTCCAATTTCTTGATCCTCTTTTCATTTGAGAAAGATCTATCTCCCTACTTCCTGTTATCTGTCTTTTATTTTAGTCTTCATTTATATTTTGGGTTTTTACATAGACATGTATCTTCTTCAATAGATATTATGAGGTACTTTTAAAACTAATGTAACACTGTCATTCACCTTGTTTTGTTTAGTGAGTTAGCCATCTACAAAGCAAAATACTTACAAGTAATACTCTGCTAATGTAGGCTGTCATATCAACTTATCAATTTTGAAATTTATAAAGAAAATCATGATTATTAGTGCTATTAAGAAATAATCTTATAAAATATGACTCACAGATACATCAAAGCATCTTTCACTGTCATATTCTAATAGAATCAAGAGAAAAATATGAGGATCACTTCTTTAAATGCATAGATTCACAAAATTTTTCTTTATAAGAATTTTTATTCTGTAGTCACAGTAGATTCTTGTATGATGAAAAAAGATAATTTTTCTGGCATCTGCTATTTTTAAAATATACACTAAAAAAATTTAAAAAGAAACAATATTTGACAAAATTCTCACATCCACAAATTAACAACTCTGGAAATCAAAATTTTTGCCATAAAAACTATATTGTGTCTATTTCATTATTTTTTAATATTGATAATTTTAATGCCACTTGAAACATTTGTAATCTTATAAATTTCAAAGAATTATTTTATAACCTGGCTTACTTTGTGAGAAAATATTTTATATGAATGCCAGTTGTACTTCTTTGGAAGGACAAAAGTAAAACTATTTAGTGATCTGATTTTTCTCTTTCATCTTGTCTCTAGTTTCTGTGTAGATTTATAATGTTCATTGTTTCCAATTTTAACAAATCACCTAATGGCAGAAAGGAAAATATGTTAACCTTGGAATTATTTGCAGTTGGAGAAATCCTTTTTGTCTGGCCCATACAGGGCCTGCAATCTGTTTTAAACACAGATTGTCTGTCTTTCGTCTGACAGCCACCAAGCTGCACAAATTACTTTCTGCCTGTTCACCTGTTTGCAGCTGTGTCTGTAAGCTAAAGATTCTGCAGTTTGACTTGAGCAACCACTTCAGGATTGATGACATGTGCTGCTGATAAAGTGAGCAATTTGAAGAAATTACTGGCTATAGTTATTGAAAGACATCTGGGCATGAGTTGAGAAGTAGAAGCCTTCAATCATGTGCTTGCAACCTGCGGTGGCGGCTGTAGTGTTTGAAGTGATACCCTACTAAAGGCAGTTGGTGCTGCCACTAAATAACCCAGCAATATATGGAACATATAATCTCACAAATGAGTAATAAAAGGTCCTGTCTTTTAGCTGTAAAAAATGTAAGGTTTGGCCCTTTCTTTAAAATATTTGGGAAAAATAAAAGGCAACAATTAAGCTTTCCTGTTCCATGTTTTTCTGAGTTAACCTCATATTTCCTTTGTAATGAAATATTTCAAACCGTTACTATTGCTATAAAAGAAATGGTCAGCATTCACTGAACACATATAGCATGCCCTATGCTCTGACCCTAAAAGAACTTTTTGGCCATGATCTTAATTCATCAATATTAAGCTAGAATTACTATTACCTTTATCTGGGGAAAAATTTTAAACTAAAGCTCCAAGAACTGACATAACACAACTGTAAGAAACAGAAGTAGGATTTGTCTGTATCCTGACCAATTTTTTTAAAAAATATACTTTACTGCCTTTCTATCCTTTTTTAGAATTTTCTTGTTAGCACAACTGTAAGAAACAGAACTAGGATTTGTCTGTATCCTGACCAATTTTTTTAAAAATATACTTTACTGCCTTTCTATCCTTTTTTAGAATTTTCTTGTGTCTTAATGTACTTTTCTTATATATTATACATCTTGTCAGAAAAGTTCTATCTGTCAGGTCAACCATTAGACACGGGTTTTACTCTGTCCTTCTGTCTCACTATACAAACTTATTCCAAATCAAACTATTGACATGAATTGAGAAACCTGATTCAGTAAAAATGTACACTCATAAGACTAATGGCAATGTCCAAAACTCAGCATTCTTCCTACATTTACTAAAGTTCTATAACAGTGAATAATAAGAAATACAAATTCCATTTTATGATTTTAAAAATATATCACGCTTACTACCAAAGAAAAACAAATCATGCTCACTAAAGCAATACTGAAAGAAAGGTTTTATAAAATATTTATATGTCTCATATTGTCAATAAAACATTTAGAAAAGCACACAAAACAGTAGTGAAGTATGAGAAACTATACTCAGGTCTACAGTATAAAACACAAATGTGTTTTAAATGTAAAACTGGTAAGAGAACTATAAGCCAAAAGATTATTAACATATCAGTACAAATAAAATATAACAAAGTAAAAACCATAAAGGAATTACAGGAAAAGCAAAAATAAAAGTAACCAGTCAGATAACCAGTTATCACTGTATACTGTCTAAAAATTTATACATATCTATGAAATACAGAAAAAGTTAATACTTTCAAAAATGGCTAAATTAAAGTATACTATTAATATTAGAAAACAATTATATGAAAAATTAAAATCAGCTGTAGTAAATTTTAAGGAAAATAAGCACATGAAACAAATCAAAAGTGTTCAAAACTTAATGTAAGTTTGTAGTTAAGTGGCAGACATGAGGAGTCTAATTTGCACATAATAATTTCTTATTTAGGATGAATACACCATGGGGGTCAGGAGATGGCTCAGTGAAATAAGTGCCTGCCTGGCAAGCACAGGGGCCTGAGTTTAATTCCTGGTTCCACAAAAAAAAAAAAGAAAAGAAAAGAAAAAGAAAAGGATGACTACAGCAAATAAAATGTATTTTACTTAAATAAAAAGGATATGTTAAAGGGTACAAAAAATGCTTCTTTCAAATGTTGTTCTGATTGGATTTTTCCATTATTTTATGAGTTTTAAATTTCCATAGACTAATAAAACATTATTCCTGGTATTTACAAATATTGGAGTATCTCAAGAATGAAGTCAAACACACTGGCAGCACTGCTAAAAATGCACTATCACTTCAACTTTCTTTTTAGTATATATATGATATTTGAAAAAAGAATTAGAAAATCAAAGCCTTCAAGTTTGGTAGCTAAATAAATTTCTTTCACATTTCAGTATTCATGAACTAAATTCTACACACAACCTAGTGACTCTAGCTACAAAAGAGTATATAAATCATTAATGACTGTAATAAGTCAAAAACTTTATCTAATGATATAGCAATAACAACATTCTTACACACAAGGAAAACAGTTAGGAAATACCAACTATGTCAATATCCTCTTTCCTAATATGTGATGAGTTTTCATTTTTAATAACAGCTTTTAAGAGATCTAAGTCATGAGAACATTCATACCACTTCATAACTTTGACACGAAGTATGTATAAAAAGATTAGACTTTATTTAGTATAAAATCAGTTGGCAGTTTTACATCTGTGCATGCAACATAAATACACCAGCTGGCATCTCAAGCACACACACATATGGACTTCAAAACAGAAACTTCCTTATTTGCAGCACTGCCAGGGTAATTTTGTATCCTCTGCATACTACAGCTATTTGTCAGGCCCCTGCAGGTGTGCACTGCACATAAACACACAGCTGTAGTCCAGCAAGCCAAGTGTTCCATCAAACACATAAAGGGAGACCTCAGCCGTTGGATTAGTCATCCCCACAACAGGTCCAGGGAGAACAATATGGGTTAGTATTTTTGGAAAAAGCATGGATGGGAAATTTATGATTACGTTGGTCTTACCAAATGACTGCAGGATTGTGTCATTTTTAAAGTAATGCCTATGTGTTAAGTTTTTGTTAGAATGAAGAATAAAGTGAAATTTGTTTTTTACTTTTAAATAAACAACAATATGGCTTATAAGGAATAATGAGTTTAAAAACAAAATGTAAACCAAGTTTCCAGGTTTGTTTTTAGAGTTTGGAAGTTGTTATAATGGAATGCCCTGGCGATGATATTTATTCATCTTAATTAATATAACTTAAAACATTTTCTACTTCTATATTATATTATTAGATATTTTTAGCCTATTTTCTGTTTATATGCACTTACAGTACATTTTTCAATGCAGGTTAACTGAGCTCAAAATTATAATATTTAATTACTCAGTTAAATACATTAGTTACATGCTGTATTACATAAATACTTTAAAAATATTTAGCTCTCAATATTTAAAATATTTACCTGATATAAAAGTACATCAGTATAAAAATAGCTAGGAAAATACATGAAAAATAAGGCATAGCAACTTCATAATTATGTGGAAAACACCATGAAATCAAATGTGACTCTATTAATGTTCTTTAAGAACCGGTAAGCTCTTCAGGTCGTTCATTAACTACATTTCCTCCAAAATGTTCATCATCTACCTGACTATTGACAAAACATAAAACCTAACTTAGAAAATGAGCTTCAAGACTGAGGATACAGCTCAATGGCACAGCACCTGTCTGGCAAGCACAAGGTCTTGAGTTCAATTTCCTGTACTAAAAGAAAAGAAAATGAGTTTCAATGCATTAAAGACCAAGAGTGGATAGTAAGAAAGAGAACTCTCTGTCATTAGATAATTCATGTTTCCTTATGTGGAATCACAAATGTACTTCAAAACTATGTTGGTCTGACAGAAATCTCCCCCTTTCATGTTAAGTCTCACCTTATTAAGGTCTACTTTATTTGTGCCACTAAGATTATCATCTAAAGTAGGGAAAGAGAAAACAAATTTATGGAAAAGAGTGATTTTTTAAGAATTATTTCATTAAATTCCTTTAAAAATAATTATTTCAGATCTTATTTTAATGCTCTAACTATAAATAGGAAATTACTTAAGCCTAAAATTAAATTCATCTCTGAGATATTGTCTATGCTTCTTTACAACTTCCTTGTAGTACTAAATGCTTCAGCCTTTGTTCTAGCTAGACTCTTAACTTCACAACTTGAGAAACTCCCTTTAACTAAATTCTGTCTTAAACATTTAGATCAGTATCAGTTGGCCCAAAATAGTATCATCTGAAACAGTATCAAAAGACAACAATGAGCCCAGGGAGATAGCTCAGTAGAATAAGCATTTGCCTGGCAAGTGCAAGAGCCTGAGTTCAATCCCTGGTACCACAAAAAACAAGAATGCTAAGAATTTCTTGTCCCTTAATTTTCAGAATACTTTTTTTCTTTTTAAAATAGGGCTTAACTACACAGTTTAGGCTGGCCTTGAACTCACTTTGCAGGGCAGGCTGGCCTTGAACTCACAGCCATCATCCTGTCTTAGCCTCCAGAATGCCGGGATTACAGGAATGCACCACCACCAACAGGCTTTTGTAACATGTTTGATACTACAACTGGAAAGCTTGGAATAGCTAAGGGCCAGACAGTCATAAATTTATCTCCTCTAAGCTATCCTCTAAATGTGGTTAGCATAAGCTCCCTAATAGCATGACACTAAAAGGGACTGGACCCACATGCTGCATAGCTTCTCCCACAATACATAGTCAAATAATCCAAGCAGAAACTGCAAAGCTCCTTACAACCTAGCTTTGGAGATCAAAAAAATGTCATTTTCACCCCAATCTACTAATGAGAAGCACATCAAAGAGCCAATCCTAATGCAAGAGGAAAGGTTCACAGGAAGGTATAAATATTGGGAAAACTCATGTTTTTTTTAAGTTATTATTTCAGCATACTAATAATATCATTTATTTGTAAACCCAAACCTCCAGGCAAAAGACTCCTACAATTAATAACAAAATTTACCCCAGGGCATGCTGAGACAGCAATTGAGACTGGGCATAGTGGCACGTAGCTATATTCCAAGTGCTTGGGAGGCCGAAAACAGGAGGATCACTATGAGTCTGACCTACATAGTGAGACCCTGTAGACCCTGTATCTTCTGTACTAAAATAAAAAAAAATAAAAATAACCAAATTCAGCAATGAAGCAGGACACAAAATACACACAGCTCAATAACATTCCTGTACACTAATAAAAAGCTCACTGAAAAAGAAACTGGGAAACCAATACTATTCACAATAGCATGAAAAAAAAAAAAAAATAAGGGGCCGGGGAGATAGCTCAGTAGAATAAGTGCTTGCTTGGCAAGAGAAAGGGCTTGAGTTCTATTCCCGGTTCTGCCAATAATAATAATAATAATAATAATAATAACAACAACAACAACAACAACAATAATAAATGGGAAGGAAAAGGGCTGGCAAGAGAGCTCAGTGGACTAAGCACCTGCTTACACTGATGCAAGATTCAATCGCCAGCACCACATGCTGCGCCAGGCCTCCCCCCGCCCCCCTCGTGCAGAGTCACCAAGACCTAATGGTGCCTGCCTATAATCCTAGCGCTTGGGAGGATGAAAACAGGATCACTAAGAACCTGAGCAGCATAGTGAGACCCTGTATTAAACACATTAAAAAAAGGAAAAAATATAAAAGAAAAGTTAAAGAATTACCTTAACCAAGGAAATGACTCTATGATGAAAATTACATCACTCTTGAAAACAAAATCAAGGAGGACATCAGAAAATAGAAAGAAATCCCTCCATTCCTGAATAGGCAGAACCAATATAATCAAAATGCTATACTTCCAAAACTGATAAACAGATTTAATGCAATCCCAATTAAAATACCAACTGTGTTTCCAACAGATCAAGAGAAACAATCCTAAAAGAACAATAATAGCAAAAGCAATCCTGGGTAACAAAAAAAAGCAGGTAATATCACAATCCCAGACCTGAAGTTATGCTATAAAGATACACTGATTAGAGACCAGAGAGAGAGCTCTGTGGTCTAAAGTACCTGCTTCAGCAAGCAGGGACTGTGGTTTGATCCCTGGAGCCACATCTCAAAAGAAATACAAAAGGTCAATACATATATGAAAAAATGTTCAATAACACTGGTCATTAATTAAGTACAAATTAAAACTACACTGTGATGACATCTTACCCAGAAAGAATAGCTATCATCAAACACTCAAGTAAAATTACTGCTGGTGAGAATGATGGGAAAAAGAACTCTAGAACTGGGGAGGCAAGCACTTAGATCCTCAGTAAAGCATACTGGGCCAGGCCCATGCACTGTGAGCCACCAAAATTGGGCATGGTGGCACACATCTGCAATCCCAGCACTGAAACAGGAGGATCACTATGAGTCCAAGCTGCTCAGTGAGACACTGCACCAAATAAATAAATAAGCAAACAAAATTTTTTTAAAAAATAAACAACTCTTCTACATTGTTGTTGAGAACATAGACTTGTATAGCCACGATTTAAAACATTTTGGAGACTCTTCAAAAAACTAAAAACATAAATTGTATTTGACCCAGCTGTCCTCTTTCTAGATTTCTTCCCAAAAGAGTTTAAACCTACATATTACAAGGACACATACATAGCCATTTACAGCAGCACAATTTATAACAGCTAGATCTTAGAAACAGTATATATGCACATCAGCAGACAAATGAATAAGGATAAGATGGTATTTATATACAGTGGAATACTACTGTGCCTCCAAGAAAGATCAACTCAAAGCAGTCATAGGTAAATGGATGAAACTTGAGAACAACATTAAATGAAATCAGTAAGTCAGACATGCAAACCTAACTTTCACATGCTTTCTCTTACATGAGAAACTCATGAAGTGTGTGTGTGTGTGTGTGTGTGTGTGTGTACCGAAATATAAAATAAACAGGAAATAGAGAGAGGTTCAAATAATTTCTCAAATTGCCTATTCCATTGTTTTGAAAGTATTTTAATATATATGCTAATTTCTTTCATTTACGCTTCTAGTTTCTCTTAATTCACTGAAAAGAAAGCTGTGTGCTATTATCTCATTTTTTGTAAGAGAATCTTTTTTATTGTCCTATGTCTCACACAGAGTAATTATTTTGAAGATAATGATGTACAGAGTACTACTGTTATTCTTATTTTGTTATGAAATGTTTACATTTTTATAAATGTTTAAAAAGATTTACAGTGCTTACCTGTAGTTTAAAAGCAAGTAATGAAACACTACCAGTAAATTAAGTGATATGTTTCACTTATAAAACTGATGGTAGGCCATTAATAGACATGACAATAAGCAAAAAATGTCACCAAAATGACTATCTGCTAATCAACCTTCTGAAGGTGTAGGCCAGAGATGAAACTAAACAATCAACTTCAGGTGAATACACAAACTGAATATGCACTACTATATATTCTTAGTAAAACAATAATTATTAAAGATAATGATAAAGCTAGGTACTATGGTATCGTGTGGCCACAAGTACCCAGAAATCTGAGTCACCTCTCTTCAGCCCAGGAGTTCCAGACTGGCAAAACATTATCAAGACCTTCTCTCAAAAAAATTAAAATAAAATAAAAAATATGACATATAACATAACAGTAAAAGCAACAACAATTTCCAGTTCCATAGAACTAGTAATGCTATGTCAGACATTCTATCTCATTTCACTTAACTCTGACCCTAGGCCTAACACACCAGTAACTACTGGTGTTCCTCATTTTACAAAGGAGAAAAGCAAGCATTAAATAAAAGTAGATACACTTGCCTGAACACAGTTCGAATTTGGGCACTGAAGAAGATACTTTTCAAAATCGGAATCTAATTACCAGTAAATGATACCAGTCTTAAATGAAATTAAAGATAATTAAAACCATTCCCAATTAGATTAATCAAGCTAGGCAAGCTTATAATCCCAGCTTGGGAGGCTGAGGATGGAGGGTCATCAGAAGTTTGAGGGCAGCCTGAACTACACAAGTCCCTGCCTCTAAATAAATTAATTAATTAGTTAATAATAAAAATTTAGATGATATTATGATGGGAATAGAGTCCTAAAATTTCCTATGGAAAAAGTGCAAACTACTGCCCTCACAAAAGAACTCTGGAACACAGCATTATATCGGTCCCTGCTATATGCAGGGATCTACGATCTTAAAATTATGTCCCATGCTATATCAAAGAGCTGAGTGTATCCAGTGAGGGACCTGTTAGGCTTTAAAGGTTGTCAAAGCACTCACATGAAGAGTCTACAATGTCTAAATAAAATTCTTACATAGATATTTATGTACATTTTTCGGAGCTAAGAATAGGCAAAAAGAAAAACCTATATACTCAACTAAAAGTTAAAATTAAGATGGTTCCAACTGAGTAATGAATACTTAATTAAAAGCAAAAGAATTGCTAAGTGAGTTGCTATAAAATTATGGTAAACAAAAGAAAGTTCAATCCCCGGTTCCACAAAAAATAAATAAGTAAAGAAAAAATAAAATCTAATAATAGAACTGACACATTGTTTGAAGATGTTTTATCACTGCCAATAGAAGAAGCCTCCAAATGCCAGTATTATGTCAAAAGTCAGTAGTCAAGATGTCTTTGCATGATTACTACTAAATACAGAAACTAACAAACACAAGTAAATGTTCTGAAGAGTAAGTAAAACTGTATCATCCCTTCAGTGAAAATCTTCCAATGACCTCCCACTGCAATTACAATAAAATCTAAGTCCTTAACTGGGGCATGCAAGGCTCTAGCATGTGACTCCTGCCAAATTCTATGACCTCATTTCCCTCCAGACTTTCTTTTCCCCAGAACTCTGGCCCAAGTGGCCTTTCCATCTCTCCTTCATGCCAAACTCTTGCCCATGAAAGGTCCTAATGTCTCTTTTGCTTGGAACGCTCTTGAATTGTACCACTGCCCTACATGAGAACAGGAACATGACTTCTGTTTGCATTAGCCATGCCAACTTTGTCCTAGCACACAAGTCTCTAACTGACTACCTGATTTAACCAACCAGTTACTTTTTTTTTTTTTTTTTTTTTTTTTTTAATGTATTTGGTACAGGTTCTCACTATGAAGCTCAGACTTGTAGTCGATCCTCCTGTTTTCAGCCTCCCAAGAACAGAGATTCAGGCATGTACTACCACACCCGGATTCAGTGGCCTGCTCAGCGCACCCAGGGAGGGGCCATCAGGGCATGTGGTGCTAGAGATTGAAACCCAGTTGCTGGTCCACTGAGCTATCTCGCCAGCCCTCAGTTTCAAGGATATTCCTCATAAATAACATACAAGGTATAAGTGCTTTGTTTCACCCCCAACATCCACCTTCACTCTCATTTCTATGGCAAACATACATGTAGTCTTTAGATCCCCACTGAGCAAAACTACACAGCCTGTGTATAAGGAGTAGAATGAATTGACAGTCTCCTGCTGTTGGACACCACAGTGTTCACCTCAGTCTCATAGGTTGTCTGCCATGTCCAAATGTGCTAGGAGAAGAATTTTGCCATCTCCATCAAATGCAAGAGTCCTCTAACAACCTCTGTTCCATCAGTCCCTGCTAAGTTGGCAGAGGCTCGTCAAATACCTTCACAGTGTGACCACTCTTTGGTCTTATCTCCCTCCCACCTATTTCTTTCTCTGAGTATTGCTCACCAGTAGACAGTTTACAATGTAACTCCCCTTCAGTGTCTGCTTCCTAAAAGAACACTGTGACATAGCTTCCATAATCTTTTTCTTCTTTGTAGGGGAGCATCTTTTATCTCCACACAACTACTTTGAAGATGATATAGTGTATTAACTAACATTCTTGTATTAATTTGTTATGAAAGCTTATTTTTTCATAAAATTAAAAGAGAAAAAAAAGCAAGAAAGCCAGCAAGGGGGAAAAAAATCACTTCTACCTACAATTAAGAATGGCCATCTTCAACAGTACAGAGGATTCATTTCATTTTGAATCAAACATCTGATGAAAGCACTACTACCACACTGTTTTCCTCCCCACACAAACAACCACAAAATGTCAACTCCTCTGTGAAGCCTTCAAATACAATCATCTGCTCTCTTCTTGTGGCTTCCTTTTGAACATGAAGCATTACTTACTGCACTGTTACAACTATGCACTTAAATGTCAGTTTCATTGTTAAAGACATAGTTCTTTCAGTCTGTACCTGCTTCACATTAACCATCCCAGCACCCTGTAATACACTGGTACAAACACAAATATCATGTACATTTATTAATGAAGACAGAATACAAACCAAAATTAAAATTAATTTTTAAAATTTTGAAGTGTATGGTCATTTTTTTAACATGTGATGCTGTATAACTGAGGTCAGCATATTTAAGACCCAAATATTTATATCTCTAAAACTAACTTTATTCTTTTTAGTGAACAAAATTCAGTGTTTTGAACAGTAGTTATTAATTTTAAAATTGAAAACTAATAAGCAATCTAGAGACTTACTCATTTTGAAGTTTTTAGGACACTTCTTCACAAATAACGTATTAGTTATCAAGAAAAAATTAAGTACTAGTTTTTACAACTCATTAAATTTCTTTTCAACTTCATGTACTCTGTCAGTTCTCAGTTACACCCTCCTGAGACAAAAATCAGGCCAAGCATTCCTAGCATATAAGCATGAAATAAATAAAACTAACCCATAGAAAACATAAAAAGAATAAAGAAAAACACTTTCTAACTTATAGTTTTAAAATTTAACACTAACTTATTAGTTTTAAGATCTAATAACAATTAAACCATAAGTTAAAATGTAGTAAGTAGCATTACTCTCCTACCTAGTAATCACAGAGTAGGTGAACAATTTCATGTCTACGTATTTTAAAGGAAGGCTAAGTCTCCCATAGGAAATAAAAGTGGAAATGAGTCCAAAGGAGAAAATGGCTTAGTGCCACACCCTTAAAATTGCCTACTGCAATGCATCAAAAAATAAAATAAAATAAGCCCCCGGAGTCTGGGTCAGCAGCATAGAGTTACAACTTAAGCATTGGGTCATCAGTGGCAATGGTAGGCTGATTATGGGTGAGGTAATATATTTATTTACTGTAGTAAGGAACTTACTGTAGTAAAGAACTGTACACCAATAATACAAAGAGCTATTATTTAGATTCTATATATAGAAAAATGCTTCTAATTACAATTCAATATTGAAATATGAAGCACATCAGCATAAAAATTTAAGAAACACAATATTATAAATCCTAATAGTTCAACTTGTTGAAAACCTTGAAA
>NW_004524694.1:1689999-1693430 GCF_000260255.1 Octodon degus | reverse complement strand
GGGGATTGAACCGCGGTCCCTGTGCTTTGCTAAGCTTGTTCTAAGTAGGTGCTTTAGACCACTGAGCCATCTCACCAGCCCTAAAATTATAAATTTTTATTTACAAAACACCTTGTTAAGAGCATCAGAAGAAAGCTAACTACTAGCAGATATTTGGAAAGTGCATACCTAAAACAATATTAGAATCTACAGTGTAAAAAGCAACAATAACACATATAATATGAAAACAGGTTAAATACATCCACAAATAATTTCAATGAGGAGATATACAGATAGCAAGTAATCACAAGAGAAAGATACATAGTATCATCTGGGTTAACATCAGAGCACTATAAACTACAACCATAAGCACATATCAATATTCATGTATCCCAATATTTAAAACAAAACATAGTCAAAACCTCAATTGTTAATATGTATGTGAAGAAAATGGTCAATAATGGGGTTTTATACATTTTTTTTATTTTTATTTATGCCTTTTGTACAGGGTCTCCCTATGCCACTTAGACTCGTAGTGATCCTCCTATTTTCAGTTTCCCCTGAGCTGGGATTACAGGCCTGCACCACCACTCCTGGACTCCATGGCCAGCTCAGCATGCCCAGGGGCAGGGATGGCCCGCCATGCAGTACCAAAAAGTAATAAATTGTTGATGGGGATATTAAATTATGCAGCCACTCCTGTCAAAGAAGTTTTAGAACTAATTGTGTAACTAGTATATAGCCCAAACAACTGCAATCTTGAACATTAATTCCAAAGAAATAAAAAATTATGTTTACGTAAAAACTTGTTTATAAATATTTACAGCAACTTTATTTAGTTTCATGTATGTATTTGGTACAGGGTCTCACTATATACCTCAGACTCTTGCGATTCTCCTGTTTTCAACTTCCCCAGAACTGAGATTACATGTGTGAGCCACCATGCCCAGATTCCTTCAATGGGTCAGCATGCCCCAGGGATGGGACCAGCATAGCATGTGGGACTGGGGATTGAACCCTGGTCCCTGCACTTGCCAAAGCAGGCTCTTAGTCTCCTGAGCTGCGGCTTTATTTATAATAACCAAAAACTGGAAATCACATACACACAATCTTTCAACAGACTATAATGTGGTATATCTATACTATGAAATACTATACAACAATAAATGTTACTTTTTTGATAAACACAATTTGCAGAGTTCACCGGAAAATTACAGAAAGGAGGAAAAAAAGGTATCTATTGGATAAGCCCTTTTATATTTTACATTCATAATAGAAAAATCCTTTAATATTTTCATTCATAACACAGATATCCATATACACATAAGGTAAATTAGAGGATAAATTAGAAGAAACAGGAGAGAGGCACTGGGAGTAATTATTTAAAGATATGAAATGTTTTACAATATGAAACTTTTGAAACTAGAAAGAGCTAATAGTTTCATACCATCATTGTAAATGCACAAAATACTGCTGCTTCGTACACTTTAAAATGGTTGATTGTATATTTTGTGACTTAGGACAGGAGACTCAGCAGTCTAAGTGCCTGCCTGGCAAGTGTATGGACCCATTTCGATCCTAGATACCACATTCCTTGCTGTTCCCACGCAGAGTGAGCCACCGAAACTTGGCGTGGTGGTGCACGCCTGTAATCCCAGTGCTGGGGAGGCTGAGACAGATCACTAGGAGTCCGAGCTCCATAGTGAGACCCTGTACCAAATGAATGAATGAATGAATGAATGAATGAATGAATGAATGAATGAATGAATGAATTTGAAAATATTTTGTGAATTTAAACCCAATGAGATAGAGAAACTGCTTTGGGAAGAGAGAGGGAGGCAAAGAGGCAAGTCAAGCAATCAATGATCAGTTTACAAAGAAAATCTGGTTCTTATATTTAAAGCCTAAATTTGAAAAATATCTATTTGGTATCCTTTTAATTTCTTTTTGTTCACAAAAATCCATTTTTAAAGATCGTTTAATTTTGAGATTATAAGTGGGTACTTGTTCTGTCTCAGAGTTGAAAAAGTAACTGAGAAAAGTATCCAGTCTTGTATTTTTATGTAAGACCACTGCAGTTCTATTCCAACTAATACACCTTTTAATACTTCATGATATTTCTCAACCAATTATAGAACTATACTAAAAACAGTTATAAAAAATAGTACAAGTTTCAAAATTTATTCAATTATAATGTTTGTAAAACACTCTAGTTTCTGGACAAGAAAAAATTTTAAACTACATAGAAATATTACTTAAGTCCTTCAGAAATAATTCCAAATCCATATATGTATCTTTAAAAAAAAATACTAACTGCCATTTCCTTATCACTGGCCCCAAGATATAAAAGAATACCAACACTAAATATTACACTAAAAGAATACCAACATCAATCTAAAAATCATTAATGAAATGCTTGCAAGAATACTTTCAGTCTCTTTATCTAGTGAAACACTGGAAGCTAAGTGATGTCTGTACAAACCAATCATTTCACTAGCAGTTTTATGTACCTTTAAAGCCTCATATAAAAAGCACCTGCCTAAAGTGAGTAATGGAGTTTTATGTTCATTGCACTTAGGAACAGTGTATGTAACCTATTCCGTTTTCCTCCCTTGTGGAATATATTTTAGCTTATATTGCACAACACATTACTGATCCATATAAAGACTCTATGATCAGCCATTTGGACTGTTGTCAGCAACTTGCCTGGGTGCTCTACTTCTTTCCTTGCACTAGTTAGCATATTCACTTTATTTAATAAGTGGCATACATTTAACAAAGATAGATCTAAAAATTAACAGGCTGGCCAAATAACTTAGCAGACTAAAGCACCTGCTTAAGCAAAACGCAGTGACCAGGGTTCAATCCCCTGCCTGCCATGCCGGCCCCACAGCCAGGGCACACTGAGATGGCAATTGAGACAGGGCAAGGTGGCACGCGATTGTAATTCCAGTACTTGGGAGGCTGAAAAACAGGAAGTATTACCAGCCAGATCTGTGTAGTGAGACCCTATAAATGTTTTACTAAATACATAAAAAAATAAAATAAAATAAAATGATGACTTGGTACCACTGTACAATATTATAATAGATACTTAATGTACTAGAGAGCAATGACTTTTCAAAGAGGTAGAGATATAAAGGGAGTGGGAGAAAGATAAGTATAAAAGGCAAAAGCTTCATATTGCCCCTTGCTGGCAGGTACACATAAAAAAATCTAAGGGCATGAGCTGCTATCAAGTAATTAACATTACTTTAAATCCAATCATGCAGAGTCTCTAGCTGTAGCTGGCTGCCAGGCGTACGCGCTCCCGAGTCTTCAGAACCCGCGGCCGCCTTCTACAGTGCTTAGGTTTCTCCTAGGCTTATCTGCACCACTTGCTCACCACACACTCCGCCACTGTAAACCGCCATCATGGTAAAGCTCTCAAAGGCTGGTAAAAATCAAGGTGA
>NW_004524694.1:1682382-1684616 GCF_000260255.1 Octodon degus | reverse complement strand
ATTTAGTACAGAGTCTATAGGGTCTCACTATGTAGATCAGACTCAGAGTGATCCTCCTGTTTTCAGCCTCCCAAACCCTGGGATTACAGGTGCACATCACCACACCCAGCCTCAATCAACTTCTCAGCACACCCGGAGGGCAAGGCCGGCAGGGCCCTTAGGGCTTGTAGTGGGGGCAGGGGACCCCAGCCCCTGTACTCTGCCTAAGTAGGTGTCTAAGAGGCTGAGCTATCTGCCAGCCCAACTAGTAATATTTTCTAACAAAAAATAAAAGCAATTTTTACTTCTATTAAGACCCTAACAAGTATTCCTCTAAAGGATAAAAACAAAACTACAATGTGAGAGAAAAGGAAATTTTTCAAAAAAACTTATGCCATCTTGAAATATAGAAAGGACAATCAAAAGATACAGTGAATGTTTAAATTAAAAAATAAAAAACTTATTAACTAAAAGTCACATTACCAAGGAAAATGTGATAAAATTTTTGAAGTGAGGGCATCTTGAGAGGAATTAGTGGCAATGTTGATTTTGTCATAACAAATTTTTAATGTCAACATTTCACTATTTTATGATCATCTTTCACTGATCAAATACTTATGGCAATTTTTTTGTTACTAACAATTTTTTGTTATTTTTATTTTCATTGGTATGTTTGCAGTACCTAATGGTCACATTACTCATGAGGAATTGGTACATGAACCTAAAACACTTTAATTTTTTTTTATCCCATTCCTTTCCCTTCTCTCCTCTCCCTCTATCACTTGGCCTTCCTCCCTTTTACAAAAATCTCTCTATTTTACACTATCTATCTTTTATTTTGCTCTTTATACTCTGGGTCTCTTATATAAGAGAAGTACAATATTCAAGCATGTGTGTCTGATTTATTTCATTTAGCATTATAGTCTCAAGGTACACCCATTTTCCTACAAATAATCATGTTCACCCTTCTTTCTGGCAGAGTAGAACTTCATTATTCTACAAAAATCTAAAAACAAAGACTTCATTCAGCCGGCCAATTCTCCTTCTAGATTGTCTCCTTAAAAGAGTTTAAAGCAGTTTCTGTCAAAAACATCATTGTGACCTTTCATCCATATTAATTCACCAGATCGGCACCATACTACTTTAGGGTCCTCCAAAAAGACAAAATGACTATGAAAATAAGCACTAATGATTCAGGACATTGAGGACAATAACCCAACCAAAGACACTCACAAAACAGTCGAGGGCTGCTTAAGAAAGTGGCAAGAATCACAACAAAATTCCATTTGAATCAAGTGTGAATACTGCAAAGAGAATTAATGGCAATGTATCTTTGGATATAATGAAATTTTTCAAATTTAAATGTTCACCATATTTTATCACACCTTATAAACAACAGTTTTTTAACCTTACTACATTAATAGGCTACAGGTGGCATTGATGTGTCTCCATATGTTAAAGGAAACTCCAATTAGTACAATAAGCATATATGAATTACAAATATTATTATTCAGGGCTCTTAGGAAATCTTTCTTTGTTAAAATTAACCAGAAAAAAAAAAAAAAAAAAAGGAGGGTGGGGGAAGAGCTGTAATGTGTGTTCCTCACACATACTGTATCTACATAATTTGTACTTAGTACAGGATCTTCAGGGTCCCACCACACAGATCAAACTTGTAGTGATCCTCCTGTTTTCAAAACCCCGATCCTGCGCCTGCCTAAGCAGTATCTATGTAATATATATATTCCCACCCCACCCCCGAACCGGGAATTGAACTCAGGCCTTTGCACTTGCCAGGCAAGCACTTATTCTATTGAGCCATCTCACTGGCACCTCTATACAATTATTAAATGCAAACAGTAATTAACGCTACATTCAAGGCCAATAGTAAGAATAATAATCTCAAGGGCTAGCCAGATAGCTCAGCAGACTAAAGTGCTTGCTTAAGCAGATACAGCAACCCAGGTTCGATTCCTGGTGTGCAGTGCCAGCCCAGCCCCTGGGGCACACTGAGACAGAGATTGAGACTGGGCGTGGTGGCACACCCCTGTAATCCCATCACTTGGGAGGTTAAAAACAGGAGGATTACTACAAGTCTGACCTGTGTAGTCAGACCCTGTGGGCCCTGTACTAAAAGACATTTAAAAATAAATAAATAAATAAATAAATAAAAATATCAGACAAAAAACTATCACTCTCAATATTCTTAGTTTGTGAAAATCACTAGACCTAACAGCATGTATTTGGAGCCACTT
>NW_004524694.1:1663357-1681922 GCF_000260255.1 Octodon degus | reverse complement strand
ATTTAAAGAAAAAACTTTTAAAATATGCATAAAAATGTAAAATTCTCTAATAAACACAAACTAAATTGTAGGGGTCAATGAATTTTCAAAAAGCCTTGGTGAAATAAATTTTTATAACGACATTACAAATATTTAAAGGCATATATTATAGGCACGGCTCTCAATGCCACACAGCATACTCTGAGCATAGAAGGACATCAGACTAAAGGAATGAAGCTTCAGCTATATCTTAAAGGAAAAGAGGCAAACAATATATGACACTAAGAAAGATGCTCCAGACAGATGCAACTACAAGTGTGTGCATCAGCAAGGAAGTATCAGAGATCATGTATATTTGGGACACCACAAGTAGTTCAATGGTTCAAAACAGTATATAAAAGGGAGCTTAAAGAAAAACATTTCCAGTGATGAGTCAAAGAGAAAGCCATGACTATATAATGACATGAGAAGATGTCATAATTTTATTTTGAAGACAATGGGAAACTATGGAAGGACATACTCAGCACTCTCTTTAGAAAGATCCCTGAGGCTTCAGTGGAGAGAATGAAATGCAAGAGAAAGGACTGGAAGATCATAAGGGAAAATAATACAACAGTCCCAGTCAGAAACATAAGCATGGTAACACGAAGTAGAGGCCCAGAGCCAGGAAGATTTAGGAGGAAGAAATACTAGAGCATGATGATTCATAAGATATAGACTAAAGAAAAGGGTAAGTTAAACAAATTTCTGAGGTTTTTTTGTCTAAGATAATAAGTAAATAGTAATACCATTACCTATGATTACAGAATGACTTAAGTTCCATCTTAATATAAGAATTCCTTACCATATCCAAATGAATTTCATCTATTTCAGTAAAATATCATAGGGTACAGATTATATAAAGCAGTTATCAAGTATATGGGCAGTAGGCAAGGCCATATAGGATGGCATTAATTAGAGTGCTCCCTGTCAAGGTCAAACATAAAAGACAAGAACCAGCAACAAATCAAGAGTGTTCTTCATGTGTCACATTTGAAGTCAAGGAACTTTAAAACCAACAAGTATACAGAATTAAAGCTAAGTGCAGAGGCAACATGTACTGTATATCATTTCAAGTAATATGTCTCACAGATAAGAGGACGATGCAGTCAGAGTTAGAGACTCAGAATCTGAAACAAGAATTATTTGTATGATTCTCACAATGATAAAGATAATGGAAGTGGTATCTGAGTGCCAAAAGAATTTTTTTAAGTATTATAAAAAGAAAAACACAATATGAAATCATGGATACATAATTTTTTAAATGTATATATTGAAAGAAGACAATGAGAAAAACTAAAAACACTCCATGTTACACTGATATTTTCTTCCTTTAATTATTTAAAGGAAGACTTATACTTTATGCTGACTTATACTTTCACAATTTAAAACATGAGTGCCTGCTTAGGCAAGCTTAGACAAATGCAGGGACCACAGTTCATCCCTGGCATCAAATGCCACACCAGCCCCATACGCAGGGTGGGCTGAGCTGGCCACAATAGATGGATGGACGGACGGACGGACAGACGGATGGATGGATAAAAAGAAAATAACCACTTTCTACATGCCCTCCTCAGATCCCACTGTAAATAGTGAAGGAACCAATTTGCAACAGAGAAACCATATTATTAATAGCAATAAAAATATACCCATAATTCAATCCTAATTTTTAAATAATCATCTAATCTAATCCTAAAATGTGCAGCCCTGAAATCTGATCTGCTTGTTTTCAAACATCACAATACTATAAGATTTCCCATGTCCCACAAAGCTTGGAAAATGTGAGGTAAATGACATATTAACTTGAACAATCATAAAAATGCTTACAAAGTATTTAATGAAAAAACCTTAGAAATGTTTCCGTATGTTTCTATGAAATATTCTTTTCCCAGAAAATGCACACATTCAAGATTTTATTTCTGGCTTTGTTTCAGGAAAAAAAAAATCCACATAGTACAGCACTTACGAACATATCTTAGTCATGCAATAGTTATGTCACAGCTCATATATCAAATAAAAATCACATTCAAGCCCACACAACCTCACAGACCCACATCTTCCTTCCTATTAAGAATATTCCTGAGGGAGCTCTCATTTCAACTCACTTCTGATGCCATGTGATGTCTTTGCTAAGAAGTTAAATCCTAAAAGTAAACTATCAGCCTGTGAGACAGTTGTAAATGACCTAAAAAACTGTCACTTGTTATAAACTGCATTTCCTTTCCATAGAAAAAGATACAGGAGTAATCAAAACCTGTCACTAGGCCTCATACCACTATTTTATTTTTTTTCAAAGCACATTAAAATGTTTATTTATATCTTGTCTTAAAAAATTATATTCATGGATTGCCCAGAGGCGATTTCAACAGTCTTCAGACTCTCTTGGAAATTTTAAATTATCATAGCAAGTTGAAGATTATAAACTTTCACAATCTTTTTTTTTTTTTTTTTTTTTTTTTGGCGGTACTGGGGAATTGAACTCATAACCTTGAACTTGCCAGGCAAGCCCTTATTCTACTGAGCTATTTCCCCAGCCCAACTTTCACAATCTTCACTAGACATCCTTGTCACTTGTGCTCCCGTGTGGCAGTAAGCTAACAGTTGGCTTCAAGCATGTCCACCGAGCAATGTCCAGCCTCCGCCACATTGTACACCTGGGCCAGCCGCTGCGCTCCGCACTGCTACGGCACCTGTTTCACGGTTGAGCCCCTGTCCCCGGGCAGGGCAACAGGGCCAGGGGCACGATGGGGCCTTTCGGGCTCACATGCGAAAAACCGTCTCATCTCCGCTTTAGTCTAAGACTACATGGCACCCACGACCACTAAAAGCAGCCCCTCCTAATCTCCCCATTTGTCGGGCAGGCAACGCAGGCCTCCCCCGAGGCCAGGGCGGTCGCGCTCCTCGGACCCGCGCCCCAGCGTGGGAAGCCACATGGCCCGAACCCCGGGCCCGCCGCAATCCCTGCGACTCCCATCGCCAGCACAGCGGCGGAGGCCGGAAAAGCAACACAAAAAATTTTAATAAAATATTATCTCATTAAGTCAAGTAAAATGATAATGCTTCATTCAAAAATTAAACTTGATTTTTAATGCTACCTCTATTCAATCTCATACATATGTGCATAGAAATAAATTCACTATAGATTATAAAAAGGTTTCTATATGAAGCAATATTTATAAACTGCAAGTATTCATGTACATTATCACTACTCTATCCATCTACCATCTGCAGCATTATATACTTAACAAACAAGCACCAGTACTGTCCTGTGGTTAGGAGGCCAGGTACAGTCAGAATACACGGATTGATAATCCATCTGTGCAATTTAGATCCATAACCAAGAACATGATTGTTGCTCTCTCAATGTCCTGATTCTCACGCACATGCAGGGAAATACTGTCCCTTTTTCTTAAATCTTTTGAGGCCCAATATAAATAATAACTTTAAAGATACCAAGCACTTAGAAGTATGCCTGCCTCATGAGTACTCAATCTACAACACTATTAACATGCCTTTTTAATTAACATAATATTTCCTTCACAAAGAAATTATGTTTAATTTCACTCCCATTATTCTAATAATTACTGACATTATAGGTAGAAAGAAAAAATGTGTTCATAATACACAGTAAAATAAATTATTTTCTAAATTAAACTTTCGACACACTCCTAGAAATGATCTTCAGTGCCAGCAGTGATTTTATAAACCAAGAGCAAGCACTAACAATATAAAGGTAATCCTTTGTACTGGACAGTAAAAGCTAGTTGACCTAGTAGGATATGTAAAAAAAAAAAAAAAAAAAAACCACATCCATTTAGTCCATTCAAAGGAAATTAGAGACATTTAAATAACTGCATGCTTTCTGTAGAAGAAAGGATAGAAGAAAATAAACAAATGATGCAATATTCAATAAATAGCTCATCAGTTTCCATTCTAGTTTTTTAAATACCAATTCTTTTTTTCATCAACTAAACTCCTTCCAGATTTAATCCATTCTTTTCCTTATAGAATTGGAAATTTTTCATTCATTAAATCATAAAATAGTCTGAGATAATTGATCTTTGCTATTAAAAGAGTTAATAAACACAGCCAACTACTACAAACTCAGGTCCTGTTGATGAATGCAATTTATCACAAGCAAACCATGAAGAATTTTTTACTAGCTATATTTTCTTAGGGAGAAACTGCAGATTTTGAGACTATGTGATATGCCTAAGATACCACAAGTAGTAAAAAGGCAACAGTGGGGACAGACAGACTGGGTAAGAGATTTGTGAGGCTAAAATTTAAAGCATAACATCCTGACTGCAAATCAGCAGATACACAAGAATTTGTCCTTTAACGTACTCATAAACTAACTACATTATGTTCCATCAATGAAAATAATTCACATCCATATTTTAACCTAAAATTCACTCTTCTAAATCATTTATGTTAACCAACCTTAATTATTTAAGAAGTTCAAACATTTGTATGATAAGAATCAGAAAGAAGAGTAGTGGATAAATGGACAACAGACCCCATTCATCTTTTTATTCCAGCAGAAGTATGCTTTCAGAACTGTGATCCAGTAAATTTCTCTTCATTTCAAATTAGTCTCTGGTATTCTGTTATAGCACCATACAATGCAGTAAGACAAAACCCATAAGGAGATATTTCAACCCCTACTTCACTACTTACATTAAAGCAACAAGTTTCATGGGACCTCTACTACAGGGAGGTCTCCCAAAATGCCAGGGTTTAATTCACCAATGGTCTGACTAAATTTAAGTCTACTGTATTACTGCAGTTACTCAGCCTCAGTCCTCTTATCCAGTGAGCAGATCATTCAATAAGGTAGGAAAAGCATTAAATGCAGCACTCCTCATATCAGGTTAATCTCTTTTTGGTCATTTCCAGAGGAATAATCAGGAAAAAAGCAGTGAGGATTACACAGCTCAGGATTTACAAACCTTTTACTGCCAGGAGTTGGTGGTCTCTATCACATTTATTTTTCTGTTTTATTTTATTTTATTTTATTTTATAGGCAGGGGTTACCAGGAATCAAACTTATGACTTTGCGCTTGCCAGACAGACACTCCACCATTTATATCCTGAGCCACATTCTTCTATTTTTTTTCCAAAACTTGTAAGAGGTATTATGATCTTTTAGGCTACATAACACAAGGCCAGACTGAGCCTCTAAACTGGATTGTAAACTGATATGTTGTTTCAAAACAGTTTCACCTATTTTGAAACCTCAAGATGCCACTCTGACAATTCTGGAGAATTATGCATTCTTGTTTCCTCCTGAAAGCAATTCCAAGCCAGCCTAACTGGTATAAATTCCAAGAAGCAGCCTAAAGGATAAGCAGGAAATTTACTTAACTGTAGCCCCACACCTAGATTGTCTTATTGCACTGACATGGTCATGAATGAGAATTTTTATGTATTTTATGTAAGGGTTAAGCAATACTGTATATGTTTTAAGCTCTATATATGTTGTGAGCCATTTGATCTCTAGGACAGCTACTCCACTTCTACTGTGTAGTATGAAAGCAACCCTAGACAATAAGTAAAAAGATGATATGAGGAACATAGGCCCAGATGAAGCCTAGCTACTAAGCAATAGCTACATGGTACTAGCGAGTATGATTCTAGTTAGCACAGTTTTCAAATATGAAATACATAAACTCAAAAATACAGTGCAAAATTTAATTTTCCTATTTCTTTTCCTCTGAAACTCTCTTTTTTCCCTATCCCAACTGATGGCAAGATAGCTCATCAGTCTAAAGCACCTGCTTTGGCAAGAGCAGGGACGTAGTTTGCTCGCTGGTACCACATGCAGCTCCAGTCCCACCCCCAGGTTGGGTTAAACCACACACACACACACACACACACACACACACACACACACACACAAAACAAAAGGGAAGGGCATGACAGGCAAGAAGACGAACGCAGTAAAAGCCATGAAGCAGAAGTAAATCTGGTGTATTTGAAAGACTGATGAACTATCTAGCCAGCCTGCACTTCTCTTTTTAAATTGATGTGTCCCTACTTAACTTTTGTCTCAATTGAGATTTCATCTGCCATGAATTACCGCCCTCTTTTCCCATGTCTTTTAGGTTATCTACTCAGAACATTTTTCAGTTGTATTGTTTATCTTTTTTTTTTTTTTTTTTTTTTTTTTTTTTGGTGGAACCAGGGATTGAACTCAGGCCCTTGCACTTGCCAGGGAAGTGCTTATTCCACTGAGCCATCTCCCTGGCCCCTTATTGTTTGTCTTTTATTTTTCAGAGTAGCAAGTTCTCATGTCTCCTCATTGAATACCTGTATATACATGAATGAGTGGATTGATGAATGATCAGTGTGGCTAACCTTAGTGTAGTGCATGATTTGTCCTATAAGGTATTCAGGGTTCTCTAAGGGATGTCTGAAAAAAGAATAACAGAATTGGTATTCATTCCCCTTTCTTAGTTACTAACAGAATTTCAGTTTTGTTCAAGGTAAAAAATGTATCAAGCTAAAAAATATCTAATTAAAATAAAAGGCAAATAGTGAGTCAGGTATGGTGGCATCATCCTCCTCCCATCCCTGTAGGAGGCTAAGGCAGGTGGCCTGCAAGTGCAAGGGCCACCCTGAGCTATGTATCAAGCTCAAGGCCAGCCTAAGAGGGAGGGAGAGACAGATGGGCAGACAGAAGAAAGGATGGAGGGAGGACAGGAAGGAGAAAGAGACGGAGGGAGGAAGAGACTAGGAAAAATGTTATGGTTTTTGTCTACATGTCCCTTCAAAGCTTCATGCAGTCACAGAGGTGGGTTTTTCAGAGGTGACTAGATCTAAGCTATATAATGTTAGAATCAAGGGTGTGTGATTATTAAATCAGTTTGCTGATTGGTTTGGCTTAGTTCTGGCTAGGATTAAGGATGTGAGAGCTATATCCACCCTAGGGTAGGTAGGCTGCATAAATAAAAGGGACAGAAAGAGGGCTAATGGGCTCTCATCTACCTGCTTACCATATACTATTTCTCCTCCCAATCTGACTTGAAGCAGGCTGATTATGGGATGAAACCTCTATAGCTGTGAGCCAAATAAACCTTTCCTCCTCTAACTTTGTCAGGTATTTTGTTTCAGCAATGGGAAAGGTAACTAAGGCACACTACCACAGAATTCCTAAAAACTGCTATCCTCAGAAGTAATTGCTTGGAATACTAGCTCTTGACTGACAGCAACTCAGAACTAAGCTTGCCTCAATTCTCTAACTGATAAGACTGCCTCACTGTGCTCACACATTTAAAAGGAAAAAAACTGTAATATCTGCTTGCCTTCTGGGAGTCTTGAATTGTGATGCCTGCTAGGCAGACGCTGCTTATATAATCAGCTTCCCAAAAAAGCCTTGGCAACTGAATGGGCTTCCTTGAGCAGAAACATGGCACATTACTGCATTTCTGTCACTGGAAAATGAAGCAAACTCAAACGTACCTCCTCATGGGAGAAAGTGAGCATAATAAAGCACATGCATGGATTTCTCCACTCTCTGCCTGTGTCTTTTCACCTTATGATCTATATGATTTCTTACTACATTACTAAAATAAATCTTACCCATAAGTAGTAATATATAATAATTCCTGTGAATCCTTCCAGAGAATATATAAATGTATAGGTGGTCATAAGGACCCAAAATACAAGAAAGCAAGTAGCACTTCTACTTTAACAACTCGTCACATGTAATTCAATTTGCATTATTTTCTTGCTAACAGTTATTTCCCATATATTATTTATAAGAGGTCAACTTCGCTCACTAAATGCCAGATATCCAAGTTCATCCTCCAAACAACAGATAGTGCAAAGGGGGAAGAAAAAAAAAAAAAAAAAAAATAACTTATTCCATTTTTTTCTAGAAAGCAAAGAGGGAAAAAAAAAAAAAAAAAAAGTATGCCTTAAGAAGTATTAGAATTTGTAAGCTATGTAAATTCTGAAGATCTCCCCAAAAAAGCAGATAAACACTATCTTCAGACATTCTCCAAAGTAAATATTAATTGCTAAGGAGATAACAGGGGAATAAATTAGACACGGTACTGACCTTGTGGAATGTGTTTTCTACTTAAAAATGTTTCCCTATGGGACTCACATGGGAGCCGGGCTCTAAAGGATAAGTTGATAAAAACAGATGTAACATAGACAAGAGCATTGAGAAAAAACCCATGGGGGTGGGGGTGCAGCTCTTTTCAGAAACTGAAGGATTAATAGAATATAAGGCCAGAATTGAGCTTTTAACCTACAATTAACAGGAAGTCCATGAAGAAGTAACAATATGGTTACATAGGAATTTTTGAAATTCACTCTTGGTAAATGGTATACAACAAATTGGAAGGGGAAAAAGAAATGGAGTTGTTTCACTTCTCTACAGTAAGAGAAGTGAAAGTAAAGAAACAGATACTGACTGTAAAAGTAGAAGACAAGTTTGATTGTGCTTGGTGATTTACTATGGTTATTTTACTGAAGCAGAGCTAAAAAATGTCAATTACTGTAACCATTTAACTATATGTATTTTGTTAAAGAAGATGTTTTAACAAAATGGTGGTTTTTAAAAAAGTTAACAGAGAAGATTATTTGAAACTGAAGACCTCCTGTGTCTGATATTTGATTGGGTGAAATTAAAATGCAGATGGAAATGTCACAATATGCTAATTTTTAATATGCTAATTTTTTCACAAACTCTCCACAAATAAAATGTACCTTATTTTAGCTACCTCCTTGTCACTAAGACACAAATACCCGAAATCCAAAAATTAAAGGAGGAAAAGTTTATTTTAGATCTCAAGACTGTAGAGATTTCTATTCACAGTTGGCTGGCTCCAAGGCAGGGCAGCATAGCAAAGGGGCATGGCAGATGAGTTCTAGCAGTTCATGGTATGGCAACAGGAGGGAGAGGGAGAGGGAGAAGGAGAGGGAGAGGGAGAAGGAGAGGGAGAGGGAGAGGGAGAAGGAGAGGGAGAGGGAGAGGGAGAGATCAAGGGAGGAGAGAAGGACAAAGACCCTTGTAGGCCACAGCCCCAGTGACCTACCCCCAACACCAAGGTTCACCTCCCAACGTATTTTTCTTACCAATGAGTATCACACACACGATGAAATCCCCTCTCAAAAGCCCTAACTATGAGCACACTGGGGGCGTGGGGGGGAAAGGGGAGATAGAAACCATAAAATAAGAAGTACAAGGTTAGAAATTATACTTTATATAGTAAACAATGCTTTCCTGGTAAAGGGTCAGGTAACAGAATGATTTCATATTTGTAGATCATACATTCTCAGTCACAGTTACTCAACTATACCATCATGGTATGAAAGCAATTTCAGACATATTTAAAGGAGTCAAAAGCATGATTATGTTCCAATAAAATTCTAACTACCTAAATAAACAATTGCTGAGCCAGATTTACCAAACCCCAACCTTGAGAATGTTATACAGGGCACAATATCATGGGCAGATCTAATACCAGTCAATTAAAAAAAACAGTAATTATTCCAACAGGCAAATGTAATATAATCAATAATAACTATCAAATCAAGTAGAATGCATAGTCAGCAAATAGATGTACTTAAATAGGGAAGTACAACATCCAAAGGCTGAAATATGGTATAACCTAAGAGTGTATGTGGTCTTCATGGTCTTGGTCTTTGATGAGCTATAATACTAGATAGAGAATGTGGCCCAGTAGAAGAAATACACACTCAGCAACTGAAATGGCAGTAACAATACAATCCCCTGGGTTAAGCATATAGTCAAAACAGGATTAAATGCAAAGCTAGGAAGATGCTCCTCAGTCAACTACGGATTATGCATTCCTTAAATTATCCCCACATTTAGGACAGGATTGGTACCAGCTCCTAAATCATGGATGAAAACAAAGAGTAGTTCCAATGATATAGAGGAGTAAGTGGGTGTGGAGTAGCAAGTAGGCTGTTAGAGAAATGAAGATTTACTAAAAAGTGACTATTTCTTATAAGAAAGGAACTAAAAAGTAGGTCAAATAATATATGGAAAAAATTACTAGTCATTTTACTGAGTTCTGTCTTCTAGTTTGCAAATAATATCCTAATTCCATGTGAAATTTTATCTGGAGTTTATATAACAGTTATTTTGGAATTTGAAATTGAGTCATGTACCAGTTCCATCAAAAATGGATGACTATTTCACAGGGCAAAAATAATGTGTTCCCTAGCTAGGCAAGGGGGCACATGCCTGTAATCACAGCACCTTAAAGGCTGAGGCAGGAGGATTATGATAAACTCGAGGCCAGCTAAGCCACACAGTGAGTTAAAGGACAGCCAAAACTACATGGTAAGACCTTATCTTTAAAAAAACAAAAATTTTTCAAAAAGCAAAACATATTCACCGATAGAACGAAAGAAGAATGAGTGCTGGGAATTCAAGCAATAACATCTATTACAGCAGCCTAAAGAGTTTTTACCAAGACAGTGATTTCACTTTTTGTTTCCAAAGACAAACATCAGTGTAGTAAAAGAACACCACACCATACCACTTTTTTTTGTAAGCAGATCTTCTTCACAAGAACTGGGGGAGTTCAGTTAAAAATCTACAGCACAACAAACTAAGAATGGAAATTTCTCAGTCTGATAAAGGACGGTAACAAAAAAACACAATTCATCACACCTAGGGTCAATGGTCAAATGATTTCATACAAGATCAGAAACAAGATCAAAATGTTCACTCTTATACCGTACTAAGGTTTTTGTTGTTGTTTTTGTTTGGAGGAGGGCTGTGTGTTTCTGTGTGTCTGCTTGCTTGTTTTTATGGTAGTAAGGCCTCTGCACTAAGCAACAATACCAACTCTTTTTTTTTTTTTAATGGTGAGTCTGTGTCTCCCTATGTCATTAAATTACCCAGGATGGGCTTGAACTTGTGATCCATCTCTCTCAGCCTCTGAGTCAGTGGGATTTCAGGTGTACACCAACACACTCATCTGTACGATAAATTTTAATCAGAGCAACTGGACAAGAAAAGAAAGAAAGGCACTCATAAAAAAAAAAAGAGTTAAATAGATTATTGTTTCTTTCCAACTACCCCCAGTGACATGTCAATCTCAGGCTGGCGATATAGCTCAGTGGCATAAATGCCTGCCTGGAAAACCAAGGTCCTGAGTTTGAACACCCAGTACCAAAAAAAAAAAAAAAAAGACTACCAAAGCTTCCTGCCAGAAACAGGATATGACAAACACTGAATATATTACAAAATGACAATAGTTACCATGCAATTTTAATTTGTAAAATAAGGAAAAAAGCAGTAATAAGCAATGCTACAAGGAAAAAATCTTATACAATTAGACCAATAAAGTTTATTTTTCAGTATTCTAGATCTGCAAAGGTCAGACAAAATTTCTATTGATGGTTAATAACACCAGAGCAATAATCACTATACAATGGCATATTGACAAAACTGTTTCACTCAATCTATATACAAGGACATCTCTAAAATTACAACTTAAATGGCAAAGTTAGTCCTCTTTCCATCTGCTGACTAACAGTGGTCATCTAATTCTACCTAGAGCAGACAGCCAGCTCCTGCTCCTGGCAAAGGAATGGTAACAATACTAAGAGGAGCTGTTCAAGAGCAAAAATTTATCCCATTTTACTATCAGTCAAATCATATAGCTACAACTAACCTCTCAACTCTGAAATAAAGATTATTTAAATATAAGAAAGATTCCTGGAAACATTAAAAGTGAAGGGCCTGGAGTTTGCTGACAGAAAAGGGGGCTTTCATTGTGGGCAGACAGCAAACCAGATCCTCCTCTTTTTCCCTCATTTTTATGTTGAAATTCTAACATTTAGAACTTAGTTTGTGGCACTTTCTTAACTCTTCTATAATATTAATAGTCTTTTTCTACTGTGTATAATGAATGCTTGCCCTACTTTAAAGCCACACCTGACCTTACAATAGCTGACACAAAACACTCTATGTCCTTTACTAGAATGAGGTCTGTTTTATGCTATAACTAAACACATGACACAGAACATATTTTTAGAAGTTTAGAAAGTGAATACAAATGAAAGAAATATATTTTAGGTTATAAGACAATATAGCATAAAGTCAAACTTCAAAAGCAAAAAAAAAAAACAATGTTGTCTTTTCTGCATCAATTTAACACATTTCTTTCTAACACATTTTCAGTATTAATGTAGTAAAATACACTTTCCATGATATTGCTTATAAAAGATTTTAATACTGACAAATCACACTAAAGGCATATACTGCCTCCTTTTCAAAAATCCACACAATATACTTAATTGTAATGTAAGGCATTATATATCTAGCAAATTACTTGGCAAACTCCAATTTTATACAAGGTAATTTCTGCTGTCTAAAATTACTTTCAATTCGATAACAAGTCCACTCTCTTTTATTAAGTCACACCTAAAATACACTGTCTTAGGCCAAGAAGTACTATCAGAAAGAAAATTATAAACATTATCAAATTCCTAAGGCAAAAAATAAGAACAAAATTAATATATGTCACTAACACTCTAAATGAGTATTTGAGACTTATATAAGTTATTCATATCTCAATAATGATCACATATTCAAAAAATGAATTCTTATTGCCTGGACATGAATTCTATTTAAATGGAAGCTTTAAATTCAATAAGCATCCACATTATAAAAAGCTCATTTACAGGCATATGAAAATTTACAGGATTTACAAAAGGTAATTTTTACTAAAAATCTAATTCAAATCAGTATTATTTCTTAATTCATAACCAATGCCTATATCTAACAAGAAAAATTTTATAACAGCCCCAAAATACATTTTTTAGAACATATTAGCAATCTTTTAAGATATGGAGTGAAGCAGGGGAAGTAGCTTGAAAACAGAGGAATATAAAAAGTGTATCACTATACCTTCACAGTATTTTTTTATAAGTGGTTAAAGAACTATGCAACAACTCCAAAATCCTTTTTTATATGCACACCTGGGAAGAATACTAAATCCGTAACTTTACTCAAAGTTACACTGATGTGGTTTTAGACCAGATGTTTAAATGTTACAGTATGTACACTTTCTTCCTCTCTTCTAAGGCAGAAGTAAGAGGAATATTTGACTTCACTCCACAAGAGACCTATTTAATAGTTTGGCAGTTATGTAAGTAAAGGTAGCTTGGCTAAGTCAATGTTGACGACATACAGAACGACATGATCCTAATGAGTTGGAAAATATTGGCTCTCATGAGAATAGACCAGATGCTACTGAGCTGAGAAAGCTACTGTATTATTGAATTTCACTTTTATGAGACAAAATTTATTATTCTACCATTAAGGTATCCCACATGAAATCTTGCATAAAATACTTTTACAGTTACTTTCTGGAAAGTAGATTTTTATTTTAACAGTAAGACATCATTTACATGAGGGAGTCAAATGTCCATTTGATTACTTCTACACAGCTTTTAAATCTACAAGTTAATTCCCTGCAAATGCCACTATAATGTATCTACAGTGTCAACAAAATAATGACTTGGATGTGGAAAAAAAAAAATAGTAACAAATCCTTGTTTTCCAGAGCAAACCAAATTCACATGTTATTTTGAATTTAAACATCTGGATAAATTGCTATCATTAGAGTATCTATAATTCGAATATGATCATAAACATGAATAAAAAACTAATAATTCAATAATCCCAAATTTAGTTGAATTTTAAATTACTGCTCTATCTTTAGAATTTCTTTTTTTTTTTTTTTTTGCGGAACTGGGAATTGAACTCAGGGCCTTGCGCTTGCCAGGGAAGTATTTATTCTACTAAGCCATATCTCCCCGGCCCCAAAATTTCTTTATAAAAACTAAATTTCTAATGTTCTTTATAGTTTCATTAAATAACATCTAATGGAATACTAAGTTTTAATTTCTTAATGTATTTCTGGTCTCATTTACCAAGAAGATACTTTGTTACAGGAGAAATAATAATAAGTGTAAAGGCCTGGCTTCAAAAATTGACTCAGTGAATAGCTGTGGGATGATGCTTTATAAAAAACACTGAAAAGTTCTTAGCATAAATTTTCCCATCTGTAAAACAGGATGCATAACCTGCCAACAGCAATATTACTGGTCATAAGCCAATAAAATTGATGCAAGAGAACTATCAACATAAAAAGGTGAATGAATTCAACACTATTCAAATTTCATGGCATCCAGTCCTGAAATGCTTAGCAGACAGCTGCAAAGTTTGTGAAAAGTAATTGAAAAGGTTTGGTTTCAGATTTCTATCACCAATTGCATTGTCACTTTCATTTATAAATGTACTGATGTACTACCCTTTGGCATCGCTAGGAGTGAGAATGTATGTCTGTGAGCTTAGTAAGACTTCCTATAAACAGATATGTGAGGCACCAATGTAGACTTTCTTGAAGAAGTCCGAATACCTATACTTAACCAATGTCTTGGATTTTGTTGTTAACTCACCAACACCACTACTTATTATCCCAATTAACTTTTTTTCTTATTATTAAATTTACTTCTGCCCTATAGTACTCTAGGTTAAAACAGGATCATTTACATTAAGTGCAATAAGAGTCATCTCAGTTTCTTTGACCCTTGAACCACTTCTATAGGGAATTATCTCAACATGGATGAATCCCATCAAGGATGTAAGTCCAGAAGAACAACAAATCAACTTAAAAAACAATGCCATATCTGTCATGCGCAAGAACGATAGGCAACTATAAGGATATCAATTTTTTTAAGTGTATTTGATTCTTATAGGGTCTCACCATGCAGTTCATACTCATAGTGATCCTCCTGTTCTTCAGCCTCCCCAGAGCTGGGATTTAAGGCTTATGCCACTACATCTGGACTCTGTGGGTGGTTCAGCTCACCCTAGGGGTGGGGCTGGTGCAGTATGTGATGCCAAGGATCAAAATGCAGTCCCTGTGCTCACTTAAGCAAATGCTTTGGTCTGCTAAGCTATCTCACCAGCCCAAGGATACCATTTTGAATTAACTGAAACTCAGTCAAACAAATTAACCTTCATTTAGTTACTTCAGTAGTTAAGAGGATCTTTGATTCTAAATGAGTGATCTCTCCTAAACACCAAGACTTGAAATTGAAAATATCCATACAACCTGACACACAAAGTAAGGTACTGACATCTGTTATAGCCCACTCTGTGCCTTCTAGAGCAGGGTGGAGTTTTATTTTTGCTGATTTTCCCCTTTCCTCTAAGTTGGATCCAAGTTTGCTCTGCAGAGCCAGTTTATCCCTTCACCCTTCACTATTCAAATAAATTTTTGGCACCAATTTTGGTTTGTCTTATTCAATTTTTTGTTGAACACAAGTAAAACTAGGAGGGAAGCATTAAGATGGCAGAGTAGTAAACAGCAGACAAAAAGCCTCTCTGAGAGTTACTGTCCTGACAATGTAATATAGCAATGTGAGGACAACAAGAAAGAGGAAAGTGTCCCCTTGACCCAGAAAGGATCTAAAGCATGACTAGAAGCCCACAGACAGAGACAAACTTCTACAAAAAAAGAGGTAGCCAGAGGAACCTTCTCTCTGAAGTGGGATTCACCACACAGCAGAAGCAATTCAAACACACAGACACACTGTTACTTCTGGAGACTGCAGATACATCCACAGAGAGATGCAGCAATGAAAGGCAGCAGCAGATATGAAGGACTGAAGTAGCTGGCACTAAGTGCTGAGGGCTCAGTAGTTCTGTGCAAAGGAGCAACTAGCCAAGAGTCATCTTGGAGAAGGGCCAACTGAGCTCAGAATTCAGAGTGGCTGCTGGTTCCATCTAGTGGCTGCCAACTAAGCTCAGTACCAAGGAAGGTACACTGATACATGCAGGCTGAATGAATCTAGTCTCAGCTAGAAGGTGCAGGCTCACTGAGACTATTCAGTACTCTACCAAAAAGCTACTACTAGCTTGCCTGGATAGACTGGCACTGACTGGGGCTCTGTCGCCACATGTTGTCCAACAGTGAAAGTAAAGACATACCTGGAAGTTCACTTTTTGTTTTTCTTTTCTTTTTTCCCTTCTTCTTGGATTATGTTCTTATAGTGGTGGTTTTGTTTTTGTTTTCTGATTTTCTTTTCACCTTCACTGTTTCAGCTTGTTTTTATATGAGTGTGAACATGGTTTCCAGCCTTTTAGTGGTTATGATTCTTTTCTTTTCTTCATTTCATTTCTTTCTCTCCTTCCCTCATTCTCCTGAACAAGTTTCCCGAAGTTCCCCCTTTGTCCTCCAGCCTTACAACTATTCTCTTCCTTTTCTTCCACTTCTCTATGATCTCCTTAACCAATTTTAAATTTTAAGCCTTGATGGCAAAATTGAAATATTATGAACTTGTGTACTGCAAATAATTTTCTGGTTTAGATTTTATTATATAACTACAAATCTAGTTCACATGCTAAAACATGGCAAACTAATGGTTAGCTCAGTTTGTCATTTTCTAGGCTGTGTTTGATGCTGTTATTATTGCTGATGGTAACATTATAGCCAAAAGTAACATAACTGTTTTGAATATCTGGTATTTCAAGACTAAGACTGAATAAGGGTCACAGAAAATGCTGTGGCAAACTGCCAAAGAACCAGGGTCTGGGCTAAACAGGCAGCAACTTACCATCTCCAAACAATTGAAGAGGTAGATCTTACACTCAATGAAAACCCAAAAACCATCTACACATGAATAACCTAGTAGAAGAAGTCATTTCCTATGGATTATAAATGCTAGCAATAAAGCAATCCACAACCGGTGATTTATAAGCATAATTTCAGGAATTAAACCAAGAAAATGAGAAGACACCTTAAACAAGATACAACCCAAGACATCCAGTTTACCAAAGGCAAACAGAGGGCAAACTGATGTCAGACAATCTGAAAGCACCTACCTGGCTTCTCTGAAGGGGCAACAACAAAGCAATTACATAGAGATCTAGAAAAAAATCAAATCAGCAAATACCTAAGATAAGAGCAGAGATGGTATCCACAATGAAAACCATACTTAGTAACTTTAGATCAGACACAGACAAAAAAATACAGGTGCATAAAAATATTATGAAAGCCAAAAATGCTTAGCATAGGAAACAAATGGAATCCATAAGGAAGATTCACATAGTTATCCAGGTGAATAAAAATTCCATTGAAAACATCTATACCAGATTAAAGAATCTGAGAACAGGATTTCAGATATACAAGACAAGCTTATGGTTAGCAGTGATAAAAAGAAAAATTTCTTAAAAATAGAAAAGCACCATGACAAATCAATGCTTCTAGGTAAGACAAAAAACAGTAATTTAGGATTGATTGGCGTCAAAGAAAAACAAGGAGACTACACAAATGGTACAAAAAAAGAAACGTTTCAAGACCAGATATGGTGGCGTGTGCCTGTAATCCCATCACTTGGGATGCTGAAAACAGAAGGCTCACTACAAATCCAATCTACATAGTGAAACCCTCTAGACCTTATCCTAAATACATAAAAATAAACAAGTAAATAAATAAACTGAAAAATAAAAAAAAAGGTCTCAAATCCATGTGATAGAGAAAAAGAATCTGACATACTTATAAGAGGCATATAGAATTCCAATTAGCCTCAATCAAAAAAAAAAAATCTATAGCTAGGCATATCGGTCAAGTTTCCAGAAATTCAACACAAGAATAGAACTTAAAAGCTGTTAAAGACATGGGTTTGAGTACAAAAACTAATAATGTATTCTCTAAATGATGAGGAAAAAAAATGCTGTTAAAGAAAATAAAGAAGTTACCTATAAAGCAAAGCCCATCACAATCACAGTTGACATCACAGCTCAAACATTCCTGTCAAGAAAAGGTTGAAGTATTGCATATTCTAAAGGAAAACGCAAAAAACGCAAAAAAAAATTAAAAAATAAAAAATAAAGAAAACGCACATCAACCTAGACTGACATACACCACAAAACTATCCTTCTAAACTGATAGAGAAATCAGATACTTCCATGACAAAGTATATCTGAGGAAATTTATGACCACGAAACCTACACTCCAAAAAGATTTAAATGACATTCTAAAAGAGATAATAAGGACTGTAGCTCCATTAACCCCAATAGAGGGAACCAACCAAGAAAGGCAAACAACTAAACAGAAGGAGCAAAAACAGGAGGAGCCAACAAAAGGAAAATAAAATCACAACAATAAGTCAATACAAGGGGCCGGGGAGATGGCTCAGTGGAATAAGCGCTTCCCTGGCAAGCACAAAGGTCTGAGTTCAATCCCCACTTACGCAAAAGAAGTCAATACATATCAGTTGTAACCATCAATGTTAATGGTGTAAATTTACCAATCAAAAGACACAGGCTGGGGGTAGGAATTTCTGTCGACTTCCGGGAACCCCCAGACAAAGTCCTAGCAAAGGTCCGTATGAATATCTGCCGATTTCCGGGAATGCCCAAACCCAGTCCTAGCCCTGGTCCGCACCGGGAAGGAGCTGAGCACAACAGCCAGACATAAGCCAGACGCAGCTGGATAAGTCCAAACTCTGTAGAGCTCCACCTGAACTTCAGTACGTG
>NW_004524694.1:1652519-1656766 GCF_000260255.1 Octodon degus | reverse complement strand
TAAGCAGAAGACCCAATGCTATTATGGGCTACTGGACTCTTTTAGAATATTTTGCTGAGTTTACACACCTATAATATTCAACAACGGAACTTAAAAAAATTGGGGTATAACTATTAATGTCCATTTTGTATCTGTGTATTCAAAGTGGTTGGGATAGATATATAGTTGCATTCTCTTAATGAATTGAATGATTTTTTCTAACGGTGTTTGTAAATAGGATCACAAGTCTGCATCTTGTACAGCAATTAACCACTAATAAGAATATATGCAGTGTATTATTTGTTGAAACTGTACTTTCTATTTGATTTGAAACTGTCTCATTGCTATATGTTTATCAATAAAACTTTGAAAAGAAAATTTAAAAAAAGAAAAGAAAAAGAAAAAAAAGACACAGGCTGGAAGAATGGGTCATGTATCAAGATTCAGCAATATGCTACATAAAAAAAACACATTTAATTCATGATAAAATTCATAGAATGAAAGTCTAAGGAGGGAAAACAATAGTCCATATGATAGGAACCCAGAAAAAGTAGGATTAGCTATTCTATTTGCAGATAAAATTAATTTCAAGCAAGACTAAGACAAATAAATAAGGTCACATGAAGGTTTTTATAAAGGGAATAATCCAAGAGGAAGTGATAACAATCATTAACATATATGCAACAAATACTACTGCACCCAACTATATAAAACTAATAATAACAGGCATGAAAAATCAAATAAGCACTAATACAATTGCAATGGGGGAATCTCAATAACCTACTGTCACAAAAACACAGATACCAGACAAAGAATAAACAATGAAGTATTAGAACTAAACCAAACTTTGGAACAAATGAACTTAGTAGATTTCTACAGAGTGTTTCACCCCACAACTTCAGAATACATGTTCTTTCAGGAGCACATAGGACATTCTCCAAAATACACCACATACTAGCTCATAGAATAAGCTACATAGACACAAAGGAATTCAAATTATCCCATGCATATTATCAAATGATAATGCAATGAAATTGGAAATCAACAGCAAAAGAAACTACAAGCACTTCATCAACACAAGGAAATTAAACAGCACCTCCTGAACAACTAATGGGTCCAGATAAAACTAAAGAAGAAGGGGCTGGGGAGATAGCTCAGTAGAATAAGCACTTGCCACAACTGGGGAGATGGCTCAGGGGAATAAGCACTTGCTGGGACTGGGGAGGTGGCTCAGTGGAATAAGCGCTTCCCTGGCAAGTGCAAGGGCCTGAGTTCAATCCCAGTTCTGCCAAAAGAAAACAAAATAAAACAAAAATTTGCTCCTAATCACGCAAGTTCCTGAGTTCAACCCTTGGTTCCACAAAAAAAAAAAAAAAACCTAAAGTAGAAATTTCTCAGTTTATACAACTAAATGGTAAAGACAATACAACATACCAGAACTTATGGGACACTATGAAAGTGGTCCTAAGTGGGAAATTTGTAATAGTGAATACACCTATCAGGAATATAGAGCAAGCACAAATAAATAACTTAGTTGAAAACTACAGTACCCTAAAAAGGGAGATTTAAGGAGATATCAAAAAATGGAAAGATATCCTTTGCTCCTGGATAGGAACAACCAATACAGTGAAAGTTACCATACTTTCAAAATTATTACAGATTTAATGCAATTCTAATCAAAATTCTAATGGCATATCTCACAGTACTAGAGAAAACAATCCTAAAATTCATTTGGAACTAGATGAGACCTAGAATAGCAAAGACAATTTTGGGCAAAATAGCAAGACAAGTGCATCCAAATCCCAGATGTGACATTATACTATAAAGCTGCTATGATATAAACCATGTGGTACTGACAAAAAAAAAAAAAAAAAAAAAGACTCAAAGATCAATGGAAGATGCACAAACAACTCCAGACATACTCAGCCACTTTATCTTTGACAAAGGTGACAAATACTTTCACTGGAAGATAACCATACTTCTGGAGAGCTGGAGCTCAGAGGTCTAAGCACCTGCCTGGCAAGCACAAGGACTCTGGTTCAATCGCTGGTGCATAGTTTCTGTCTTGAAACTCAGCATTGTGGTGCACACCTGTAATCCCAGTGCTGGAGAGGCTGAGACAGGAGGACTACTATGATTTGACACTCAGCAGTAAGACTTTATACCAAATAAATAAAAGATTAAAATAAAATCAATGCTGCTGGAAAAACAGGCTCTGCACATGCCAAAGATAAAATTGGGCCTATTATCTTTCACAATGCACTAAATTTAAAATTGATGAAACATCTAAATATTAAAACAGAAACATTAAATCTGCTGGAAGACAGAATAGGTAAATAAAACTCTTGTAGTCAACATGTACTAAACTACAGTCAAAATAGATCAAAGATTTAAATATTAAAACAGAAGCACTATATCTCCTGGGGGAAAATGCAGACAGACATCTTAAGGACATAGGGCTAGGTAGAGGGTTCATGAACAAAAACTACATTATGTGAGAAATACTTCAAAGAATCAACAACAGGGATCTCATCTTTTTGAAAAGTTTCTGCACTTCAAAGAAATTACCAACAGAGTAAAAAGAAAACCCACAAACTGGGCAAAAATTACAGCCAACTGTCCCTTTGACAAAGGCCTTCTATTGAGAACATATAAAGAATTTTTAAAATCACACTCCCAAAATTTGAAGACCAATCCAAAAATGGGCATCTGAGATAAATACACACTTGCAAGAGGAAGAAATACAAATGGTAAGTAAATATATGAAAAAATGTTCAACATCATTGGTATTTCTAGAAATGCAAATTAAAACAACACTGATATTTTATCTCACCCCAGAAAGAATGGCTATCAAGAAGTAAACCAGTAATAAATGCTTGAAGACAGCGGTGTAAGCAAGGACTTTATAAGAAAAAAAACTGCACAGGAACTATCACAAAGAATCAACAACTAGGATCTCATCTGAATGAAAAGTTTTGCACAGCAAGAAAAACCACCAACAGAGGGAAGACATAATCTACTACACGGAAAAAAATGTATGCCAGCTGTTCATCAGACAAAGGATTATTATCAAGCACATTCAAAGAACTCAAAAAAAAAAAAAAAAAAAGAATCATACCTCCCAAATTTAAGGTCAGTCCAAAACTGTATCTGAGATGAATTACACATTTATCAGATGAAGAAATACAAGCAGCAAATAAATATATGGAAAAATGTTCAACATCACTGGTCACTGAAGACATACAAATTAGTTTTCTTTTTTGTGTGTGTGTATACGCAAGGTCTCACTACACAGCCCAGTCTCATAGTGATCCTCCTGATGTCTGCCTCCCAAGTGCTGGGATTACAGGTGCGCGCCACCACACCTGGACTCCATTGCTGGCTCAGCGCACCCAGGGGCGGGGCTGGTGAGGCATGCGGAGCCAGGAATCAAAACCTGGCCCCTGCGCTTACCTAAGCAAGTACTTAGTCCGCTGAGCTATACCACTGGCCCTGAGATACAAATTAAAATGACAGTGAGATTCCATTTTACCCAGGAAAGAATGGCTATTAACAAGAAATCAATCAATAAGCAATGCTGGCAGGACTATGGAGAAAAAAGAATCCTTCTCCACTGTTGATGACCATATATAGACTGGTGCAACCACTGTGGAAATCAGTGTGAACATTCCTCAGAAGACTAGGAGTGGAGGTCCCACTTAAGTCAGCTATTCCCTTCCTGGATAACTTTCCAGAAGAATTAAAAACACCATTCCACAGTGATATAGGTGCATACATGTTTATAGCAGCATAATTTGTAACAGCTAGATCTTAGAAACAACCAATAATCAAGGAATCGATTAAAAATATATATGGTCTTTTTAAACACTGAAGTACTACTCAGCCATAAAGAAGGATAAACTGAAGACTTTTATAGGTAAGTGGATGCAATTCAAGACCACACTCGTAAGTGAAATAAGTCAGACTCCACATATGTAAGCATGGTATTGTCTCCCTAGTAGAAGTTAAAAGAATAAGTAAGATACAAAATGTACAATAGATATTGCAAAATGGGAAGAAACTTCAAAAGGAAAGTGAAACTGGGAAGGAGGAATGGATAAAAGAAGGAATGATAGTTAAGATAGTTATTCCACTAATTCATGTTAGTTCATTGAAAAAAAGGTTTGTTCTACTATTGTTTGGACAAATAAATGCTGATATTTTGTACACAGAATAACTAATTTAAAGATAATATACTGGACTTAGCAACCAAGGCACATGATTCACAA
>NW_004524694.1:1651177-1652419 GCF_000260255.1 Octodon degus | reverse complement strand
GTATATATATATGTTTATATATGTATTTCTGTACATCTTGTTTATAGAGCCTCAATTTTGCTTTTGTATATGATACCTTATTTATACATAACTACAATTTTATAAGCTAAAAATATGAAAACTTCATATCCACATGCAGAAGAATAAAATTAGATTCTTATCTCATAGCATACATGAAACATATAAAAAATGAAATTTAAGCCAAAAGACCTTAAAACTCTTAGAAAATACATTGAATGAAAGCTTCACAATATTGGTGTAGGCAACTTTTTCAATATGACCTGAAACCATGGGAAACAAAAGCAATAATAGCAACGGGATGGTGCTCTGTCTCAAAAAAAAAAAAAAAAGGAAAACCGTCACTTCTAACAAGATAGACAAACCTAGAGAACATTATGCTAAATGAAACAAGCCAGGTGCAGAAATACAAATATCACATCATCCTAAAAACTGGAATTTAAAGAGTAAACCATAGAAGCTGATGTAGCTCAATGGTGGTTACAAGAAGCTACAAAGTCAAGAAGAGGAAGGGAGGGAAGGGAAGGGGAGGGAAGGGGAAGAAAAAAGAAAAAGAAAATGAGATTCTGTGAAAGTATACAATGCTAAATAGAAGGGGTAAGCTTTTGAGATCAGCATGGTTAATAGTTCATAATAATGCTGTAGCTATTAATCTAGATATGTCAACATGATGGGAATAAGGAATGTATTGAACACTGGGTTGTGATGATGCACACCTAAAATCCCAGCACTCAGCCCAAGGCCAGAAAATCACCAAGTTCAAGGCCAACCTGAACTACATAATGGATACTATCTCAAAAAACTATGAAAGGAAAGGAAAGGAAGATGGATCTACTGGATTAGTAAAGCACAGTTCTGGATGTGTATGTAGATGACTGACATTCAAGCTAGCAAATGGGGTGAGGGGCCTATCTTTTGCTACCATCATCAATCTCTGGTCACCAGTTGCTTTTGCTTTAAAAAGCACTTTCACAGACAGTTCTAGAATAAACATGTAGACCTTCAACCTTGGCCTGGTGCTATACCTTAATCCCTACTGTTTTGCAGTGTCCATTTTCTGGGATTCAGCAACTACTATTATTTTCTAGCTCTCCAAGACAGAGGGTCACTGAAGGACCCTCTTGCCACTGATCATAAGAACAGCCATTGTGGACTCACCTTGTCTCTAAAAGATCATAGCCTACCCACAAATCACCATGCTTAATCATATAATTATAGAATATT
>NW_004524694.1:1620004-1650118 GCF_000260255.1 Octodon degus | reverse complement strand
ATAATAATAATAATAATAATAATAAAAGCAGAACTTAAACATAGAGAATTAGCAGAACTGAATAATTCTAAATGTCTTACATCTGTTAAGCTATTGAATTTTGTCATAATGACGCTATGAGGGACTATCATATTTATTTTTTAGATGCAGAAATGAACTGATACAGGGGCCGGCCAAATAGCTCAGTGGATTAAAATGCCTGCAAGCAGGCACAGGGGTCAGGAGTTCAATCCCTAGGCCTGTGGTGCCAGCCCCACACCCAGGCATGCTGAGATGGTTATTGAGACTGGGCTTGGTAGTGCACGCCTATAATCCCAGCACTTGGGAGACTGCAAACAGGAGAATCACTATGAGTCCGATCTAATAGTGAGAACTGAACACCCTGTAGACCCTTCCCTAAAATACAGAAAGAAAGAAAGAAAGAAAGAAAGAAAGAAAGAAAGAAAGAAAGAAAGAAAGAAAGAAAGAAAGAAAAGCAAGCAAGCAATGGATACATACATCCACATAAATTCAGGCAAAAATACCATACTATTAAGTGAAAAACTGGAATTTAATTTCAAGTGTTCTGATTGAGAAGGCTTTAGCCTCTATTTTCTTTCAAAAGTATTTATGAAGTCTTTACATTTTACCTAGATCCTTACTTGGTATTACCATGGAAAAATTATTTTTTTTCATTTCTGCTCTGCAACATCTAATCCATTAATGCCTATGATCTGATTGTCTATGAATGTTTCATGAAATTAAATTTTCCAAATAACAAAATCTCACAGTAAAAACTGAAATGCTGGGGCTGGGGAGATGGCTCAGTGGAATAGCGCTTGCCTGGCAAGCGCAAGGGCCTGAGTTCAATCCCCGGTTCCGCAAAAAAAAAAAAAAAAAAAAAAAAAAAAAAAAAAAAAAAAAAAAAATTAATCCAAAAACTGAAATGCTTGTGAGCAGTAAATTAAAACTAAAGGTTAATAAGAAAAAAAGATATAAAAAAATATGCTAAGATGCTTACTAGAGTAGACTTAGTCTCTAACTCTGTACCTCACAAATCTCTATCCTTTATCATTTTCCTAGCCACATCATAACCACAAAGTAACGCACAACTGCATATCAATTAAGAAGCTTCTTACTCTACCTATTTTTCTAGCCCCTGCTACAAATATCAACTCAAAAGCAGACTTACATTGACATTCCATACAGCAATTCTGTATTGGAAGAAAATAATATTGTACTTTGTGTTCACAATTTGAAACTGGAAAACTGAGGGAGAAATTTTCTAGATTTTATTTGCCTGGCTGACAATTGTGTGATACAGTTCATAAGGCTCTTAGGAAGTCCCGTGAAATTAAAGACAAGAAAAGAAAAACAACTGAAATAATTGGATAAACCCTTGATTAACTGTAGGACAATATCAAGCAATGTTAACAACTATAATCCTACAAGACAGAAGTAAGGAAACAAGAAAAATGTTAAGCATGAAGCAAAAAATCACAGAAGAGGCAGAAAGTAGAAAAACACATCATATAGTACAGATCTGCCAAATATTATCAATTTTTAAGATGTAAAACATAAGAATACACAAATCACTAGATTTCAACTCCTCTTTCAGTAATTGGTAGAACAAACAGAAAGCCAGAAGAGATTAAAATCAACTTGACCTACTTAACATATAAAGAATGACAAACATCACCCAAACAACACCAAAATACACATTAATCACTACACACTCTATTGTGGGCTACAAAATTAGGCCTCAATAAAATTTGGAGGTCAAAAATGGAATTAAGGCTACATGTTAAAAACAAGTAACATGAAAGTATCTACATAATCACAAAGTATTTAAAAATTAGACAAAGAAAATATAATTCTAAAAGTCAAGAACAGAGTATGTAAGCTTCAGAAATTGACATAAAATAAAATTTTTGGAAAATTATGAAATTATTTCAGAAACTAATAAACACAACAGACAGGGCCATACAAAATATACATAGTCTTTGTTCCTGGAGAAAAGTACAAAATAAGTACAAAAGACATAATATATAGAAATGTCTAAAAAGTTGCCTACAATATAGATTTTATTCAACAAACTAACCAAAAATGATCATAATCTTTGTAAAGTTACTGAATTATAGAAAGGTAAAGAAAAAATTTTATGGGCATTAAGTAAATATATCAACATGAAAGTAGCCAAACTTCCCCTTGCTTTCTATTGTCCTTCCTAATGTTTCTACTATAGCCTTGTACAGCTGGCATGTGGGCATATCCCTGTAATCCCAGCACTCAAAAGGCTAAGGCAGGAAGATCACCATGCATTCCAAGTCACCTAGGTTACACAGCAAGTTCAACGCTAGCTTGAACGACACAGTAAGATCCTGTCTCAAAAATAAACCAAAAACATAAAGATAAAAGATAGTCTAGAACTAATTCATCCCCAAAAGAATATAAGAAAATTTCAAGTATTACTCTATTATGATTTGAGATATGCTAATAGACAGTCGGGTCAATTCATTACTTTTGGTACTTCCAGGCATGCTCTACCTTTAGTCATTTTTCAAGTCAATGACTATCCATTGCAATGAAAACTATAGTCCACAGTGTTAGGAAAGCCAAAAATGAAGATTCTTTTGTAATTTGTAGATCACAGAGAAATGAAATGCAATATCATGGTTTCTTGGTTCACAAACTTGATTCTCTACACAATTTTGTTTGCCAACAAAGTTGGATGAGAACCAAATCAAATCCATTGGTCAGGGACAATGTTGACCTTACAGGGAAATTTGACTCAGTTTCCATCCAGCTCAGTCTGTGTGTGTCCACAATCATCAAGAGAAATGAGGTACAGTTACCTTGTTATTATTTAAGCTACAGATAACGTTTAATTTCTTAAACTTACCTAGTTTCTTTGTTATTTTATCTTTTTTTCTCATTAAAATGAATAAAATTTGCTTAAAGAAAGAAACAAACTAAATTTTAATTTCTTGAAGTTTCTTAAAGCTTAAAGCTTCTTGTGCTCGCTTCAGCAGCACATGTACTAAAATTGGAACGATACAGAGAAGATTGGCATGGTCCCTGCTCAAGGATGACACACAAATATATGAAGCATTCCATATTTTTTTCCATGTTTCTATGTCTAGTATGTTTGATATTCAGACAGATAGTGAAGTTCAGCTCAACTGCCTGTGTTATAGGGTAATAATATCACTAAGCTTCTCTTCTGGATGGTTAACAACTTAAGTTTGCAGACCAAAAATTAGAGAAAAAAGAAGGGCTGCAAGGACAGCCAACATTTTGGCCCTAGCCTTTCAAAGTCAGTGAAGACTCAGGACATAGGAGAACCTGTACTGTAACATCCTGTAACTCAGTTGTGTCCCAAATTTTCTGATCAAGGAGATTATGGGGCCACAGAGGAAAGTGATCAATGATGTAGTGTGCCTAAGGAGAGTCACATGGAGTAAAAACATGCTCTTGGGCTTTCACAGAGAGCAACTTGGTCAGACAACGGCCGCAACTCATTCACATGGCTGACACTGACAAAGGATCTACAAACTGTGGTACAGGGTTTCAGGGTAAATCCTTGGCAGATACAAAAGTTACATTTCTTGTTATACAGGTCTTGCTTTATCTTGGTCTTAACCAACAGAAAAGTATAAAAATGAAGTATAAAAAGTAAAGCCATAGTATATGCTAAGCTGTAAAAGGCTCAAATCAACTTCTGACATTGCCAGACCTATGGATAACCCACTACTATTATAGACTACTGAACTATATTGGATTATTTTGCTGAATTCACACACCTACAATATTTAAATGACAATGGAATACCAATCTCTACCAAAACTAAACAAAAAAAGGGGATACAAATGAAGGACCATTTTGTATCTGTATATACAAATAGTTAGGATAAATATACAGCTACTTTCTTTTAATTCAATGAGAAGAAAGATTTGTACTAATAGTGTTTGGACAGGATATTATGTCTGCATCTTGTACTATGAATAATCACTACGAAGATAACAATACACAATGTATTAATTATTGAAACTGTCCTATCAGTTTTGAAACTGTCTCATTGATCTTTCTCAATAAAATTAATTTTTAAAAAAGCTTAAAGCTTCTTAAAGTATTGAAGCTATTATGTAAAAAATGCATAAAATCAGCAAATATATATTTATTAATTTCCAATTCTAGGAAATATCTTAGTCCAACATTTTAAAATATGAAAGAACAAAGAAAATAATGAAAACCTCTGCCTTCAGAGAGTTTACATTCTAGTTCAGAAGAAAGAAAACAATCAATATACATTAAATAAATGATATAAGACAAATGCTACTAGAAACAAATGAACGAGAACACAGTAAATGCAATAAGACTGCTTAGGAATCGTGTAAAATCCCCTTATGAGTATACAAGAAAACTTATATAATTATAGTACAAGACTATTCAGATGTTAAGAGAATAATGATAGGCATCCTACTGATGTGAAAGGATATCATGAAATATGGTTGAGAAAAAAATACAAGCTCCAAAACAATATGATCTCATAAAACAACAGGAAGCAGGGTTACATATAAAATTATGTCTCCGTGTGTTTTTTTGTTTATTTATTTTCGTGTATTTAGGACAGAGTCTACAGGTTCTCACTACTTAAATTGGACTCATAGTGCCTCTCCTGTTTTCAGCCTCCTAAGTACTCAGATTACAGGCATGTGCTACCATGCCCAATCTCACTAGCAGTCTCAGCACACCACAGGGATGGGGCCAGCATGGCATGCCTAAGCAGGCGCTTTAGTCCACTGAGCTATCAGGCCAGCCCTTCTCCATGTGTTTTTAAGACAAAAAGTTCCAGGAATAAGAAGTACTAGTGGTCTTTTCTATAAGGTGAGAATAGGACAACTTTCATTTGGCTTTTTCAGAGACCCTAACAACCACACCCAAATATAAACAACTGTGTTATTGTTTCTTCTTTTTGAAAAATCTGCATTACTTCATTAGCTGGCTTTATTACATTCAAAGTATTTTAGAAAATTGTAATATTCATAAAATCATAACTATATGAAAATAAAATTCATAAAAACTCTTTAAATGCACAGGTAAAATATTATATCATCAATACATCCAACAATCTTACCCATCCTCAATTTAAATTATCAAGAAATTTTTTACTTCCTCTTTGAAACAATACTCATTTAACACATTCCTGTCAGCTTGAACCACCTTGGATAGTATAAACATGCTTGTCCAATTGCGCAGCTTACACTAGTGATGGTACAAATATCTAATCACATTTATCATCTTTTACTAATACAATCAACAAAAAGCCATCCAGTGGCACTGTTATGCATGTACTACCGGTGATTTATGCCATCCAGCAGCAAGGCCTAAGAATTACAGCCCCATCATAGGCATTTTAAAACCTCCCTAATCTGGTTGGGGATGTGCACAAAATTAACAGACTAAAGAATGCCCAAAGATTTTGCCTCAATAAATGAAACAAAACAGTACAAATGTTTGCTTTTATCAAAACTCTAAACACTAACCAAAAGCATGAAATAAACAGAACATTTAACTTAAAATTTCAATTGGGCTAGGGATGTAGAGCACTTGCCTAACACAAAAAGGTCCTAGATTCCATCTCCATCACCTTCAAACTACCAGCTTAATCTCATTAGGAACAAGAAATTTCATAGTTCTTTTTTCCTTCATGGCATTCCTCACTTCTCAAATCAGTAATGGGAACAAAGAAAGCAACCCACATCCCCAGTACAAGTAGGAGTAACAAAATAAGCAAAACAGTCCTATTCACAAAGAATCATGGTTTTATAAGCAAACGTTTTAATTTTAGCTGCATGGTACAATGAATAAGAAATAAGGCAAATGATACACCAACCAAAAGCTTCAGCTAGGGCATGATGGTTTGGTGAATAAAAACTTTGCAAATATAGGAGGACAGGTATATCTCCCCCCCCCCACTCCCTGGAATGTTATATGCATATAACAGAAAGATTAGAGAAAAACTGGGGTTCAGAGTTTGTACACGCAAGTATTTATATAGGATGGCTGAAATGACTGTACTCCTAATTTCCATCAGTCTTTTCAAAAATTGCACTTAATGATAAGAATTTTCACCTTGACTAACTCTATATGCTAATATCTGCACTCTGAGCAACTATACCAAGGACAGCACAGTATAATATAAAACCTATAGTTGAATGCCTCTCATGTTAGTCTTCTAAATGTGTACCATTTTAAGGTCTTATCAATTATTATACTCTCTTTAAAATAAATGAAAACAAAAAAGACCCCAAAAAAAGCATTTCCATTATTTTTTTTAAATAGCAGTTAATGTGTTAATGTGTGAATTTTTTTTTCTTTTTTTTTTTTTTTACCTTGATTAACTTTGTATACTGATACCAGCTATCTAAGCAACCACTTCAAGGACAGCAATGTGTAATACAAAAACCATGCTGTCATCTTGATCTTCTAGGTGGCTTGCAGGTTAGCTCAGTTGTTTAAGTGCCTGCTTAGGCAAACCCAGTCAGCGCAGGGGACCACGGTTCAATCCCCAGCACCACATGTGGTACCAGACCCACCCTTAAGGTAGCCTGAGCCAGCCAAAAAAAAAGCCTTCTCATCTCGGTCTTCTAAATGTGTACCATTTCTAATGTCATATTAATTATTACTATAATCACTTTAAAATTAAATTTTTGAAAAGGCAGAAAAAGACAAGAAAAACTTAATTTCTTGAAAGCAAGCAGTAATATTCAATATGTCCAATCTTACATAACTATATCCATTAATCTAAGCAACAAATCTGATGATGAAAATAGATCATGTATCAAACATTGTTAATTAGCTATTCTTGTTTTGAAAATCTATAACATATATTGTTGTGCATTACTGTTTCTGTCTTTGTTTCTGATTTTGTTCTTGCTCTTATTTTTACTCTTCAAAATAAAATAAAATTTAAAAGAAAAAAGAAAGCTGAGGCAAAAGTATAAACCTCATGGTTGAGTTCTGAAGGTATAGTCCATCAGAAACCATGAAGGCCACACACAAAGCACTGGGATAAACTATATAAAATACTGAGGGGAAAAAAACCCGTTCAACCACGAATTCTAATTCTAGAAAAACTATCCTTCAAAAATGAAGCAGAAACGTCTCGAAAAATTTCATCTTCTCTAACATTAGAAAATTTCACTGATTAATTTTACAAATATTTAAGTGAATAAGATCCAATCCTTCTCTTGCTTTTGTAAAAAATAGGAGAGAGAAGTATAAGCCATGTACTTGTAACTAAAGCCATAATTATAAGGCATTATAAATCAGACTCTTTTTATAAGGGAGTCTTTACTATTTTACAATAAATTCAGCTACTGTATAGAGTACTCTAACTTGTAAGCTATCATATATCATATAAAATGGTTCCTGAATGTATAACTCTGGCATGAATAAATTTAACCATATGCAGATTCAAATATCAGTTTATTCTTATTCTACATTTTAATAATGTCCAAGAACACAGTTGTCACCTTCAAATTTAATATGAAAGTAAATAACATTTTATGAAAAAGTCAACGTCCAATAATAAACAGGAAATTGTGTCCTACACTCATGTTTCTGTGGGATTATTTTTCAACTAAAACTGACCCAAATAAAAGTGTCTTATTGTAATTATTTTAAATATCTAGCATTTAAACTAAGATAATTAAAACGATTTAGCAATAGGTAGTAGCTTAAACCATGTATGCTTATGTTACTGATACTGGTCAGCTGACATTACTACAACAGTATCAATAAACAAGAATTTTTTCCCCTTTTTCTTTTATTAATTTTGAAATATATCAAACATGTTGATAACAATGGAAGATTAGTAAGTATGGAAAATAATACCTATTTGTAGTGGATTAACTAATGGTATACTTTTAACACCCAACTAAACTAGAATCAGTGTGGTTCTGGGGGTGTAAGGCCCACCTGACAAAAACATAAAAGGAGAACTGGAGGGAAAGATAGTATGCTATTGAGTCTCCTGAAGAAGCTTGTTGTATTGGTCTTCTGGATGTGAAGTCAGCTATTTTCATCCTAGGAGGAGCTCAGGTCTTCCCTGTCAATGAGGATATCTGCAGTTCTCTTTGGGAAACTCTGATCCTTACCTTGAGCATCAATTCCTGGCTTCTATGTAGATCCCTCAGCCTGCTGGTACAGATCCTTTATCCCACTGGTGCAGACTTTCTAGCTTCCACCACTGGCTTTTGGACCTTTGCAGTGCAGTTCCTCAATAAAGACATGCATGGGACATTTTTGTGGCCTATATGCCTCTAACTGAGTCACAGAGAGCATTGGCATGGGCTCTAAGTCTTCCACTGGACTCATGTAGGACACTGCCATGGGATCCATGCCCTCAGACTTATGGTCTCTAGTGAGGGGACAAATTGCTTGAAATCTACATTTGACTTCTTGGGTGAATGTTACAAAAATAAACCTACAAATTATGTGTCCTATATTAAATCAGTTCCCTTGCAAGCCCTGACTACAACACTCAAGTATCACTTATTACCCAATTCATCAAACCATAATGTAACATACTTGCTTCAGAAAATTGTTTAAAGATCAATGGATTTTACAACCTTTTTAAACAATTTGGGGGACTCATGAAATTGTCAGTGAAAATGTACAATAAAAATATAATTTTCCTTGTGATTTATACCACTACACATTTATTAAACTTTATTTAAAATAAAACAGCTCTATATAAATTCATATACAGCTACAACCTCTAGATTTAATTATTCTGAAATATCATTAAAGCTCCATTTTAATAGGTAAGTTGGTAAGTATAAAATAATTTATTTAACAAATGCTTATTTCTCACATCCAGAAGTTCATAGTCTGAACATATGCTCATTTTACAGAATAGGTTAAAAATCTATCAATTCAAACATTACTCCCTAAGGAAAAATAAATCCTAGTGTAACTAGTGGGATAAACAACTCATTAAAACTCAAGTTGGACAAACTCCAGGATAAACTGAAGGAAATCGAAAAAAGTAGGTCTTGATTGTATAATAAAAATCTAAAATAAAATAAATGAAAATGAATATGTACTAATTAACATAATTTAAAAAGGATTCTCCTTGTACCCTTTGATGGTAAATCATAGTAGAGAGCTGATGAAATTTCAGAAACAATGTGTCTTTCCATAAAAAATATTCTTCCTTCAAATTTTAAATAGAAGAAAAGTGGAAGTAAATGCATACAAATTAAAAAATCCATTTAAGTTCATAGTAAGACCATAAAATTTTTGCCATATGTATACTTGAGGAACAGCCATCCATTCTCTTTAAATCAACAAACCTCACAGCAATTGAAAGAATATTCTCAGGAACAGCTGGATCTAAAGATTTATACAGAGTCCCCAAATGCAAAGTCTGAGCATAAAAATTGGTTCCAAAAATGTATTTTTGTTATTACTCATATCCTGTACAGTAAAATTAGTTCACATTTTCCAAAATAAAATGAGTACAAAAACTTCACTAACTCAACTTTTGAGAGTAGTTATAAAAAGTAAGGATTGCACACCTCTTTGCATAATGACAACTTACAGAACAAATCATGCTCATAAAAATTAAATGGTAGCTAAAAAAACTAAAGAATTCTTTACTCCCACTTCACTTCCCACAGTTTACCACTTCTTATAATCTTAACATATATGTTTAAAGCTTCTGTGTTTTGATTTTATAAATTAAAATTTAACATTTATCATTTTAATGAGAACATTTATATGCTTATGTGCATGGCCTTCTTTTAATTACTAAACTGTCTTAGAGTTCAAGATCTTTACATATGAATATATGTGCTTCATACCAGTCTTTTTATTGCACATGCTGAAATTTCATGTCGATCAGCAGGTTGTCAGAATATCCCTTTCAAAATCCTTACCAATATTAACTATTATCATATATTTAGGTATTAGCAAATTACTTTGTCAAAGACAAATTTTATACAGAGTTAATGTTGACATAGGAAAATATTTCACCATCTTTTAAAATTCTGAAATACTATTTGAATTTATGTTACATATAAAATCTAGGGATAAGAATAAAAGCTGTGTCTTAAGTAAAACAGAAAAATGATTATCTAAGTTACTACAATATATAAAATCTAAAATTTCAGGGCTAAGGAGATAGTTCAGTAGAGTCAGTGCCTGCCTGACAAGTGCAGGGTCCTGGCTTCAATTTCCAGTACTGCATATAAATAAATAAATAAATAGAAATATAAAATAAAATAAAAAAGAAAACTAATAATTAAATCTAAAATCTTATAATTAACTAAACTAAAATTAATTTTTACAAAACCATCATGAGATACCATTCCACATCCCCTGGAATAAACATAACCAAAACACACACAACAGCAAAAGCTGGCAAGAACATGAAACAATACGAAACTTCATACATTGTTGGAAGGTATGTAAAATGCAACAGACTGGCAGTTTCTCAAAAAGTTACACATAAATTTGTTAAATAATCCAGTAATTCCACTCTAGGTATGTACCCCACATAACTGAAAATATAAGTCCACAGAGACTACCACTATACTGTACATACCAACATCTTTTATAATAATCATAATAGTCTGAACAAGGCAAATGTCTACTACAGAAGGAATGAATGAAATAAAGTCTACTTATTCTAAAAGACAAAAGCAACAAAAAAATAAAATAAAACAGAATATAGCACTAATATATGTTATAGTGTAGATGAAATCTGAAACAAAAGACCACAGATTGTGGATTCTAGCACTACAAAATACTTAGAAAAAGTATATGTATAGATAGAAGATTTAAGTCACTGCAGTGATAAGATTCTAATGAAAAATGTTCAGCTCACTAAATTAACTAAAAAACATTGAACTGTATGCTTAAAACAGGTTAGTTTTAGAAGAAGGGTGATGTTTTTAAATGCATAAGAATACTTGAAGATTATATTAGGTAGTAGGATTTTTTAAAACTGAAACACTATGATCTCAAAGGAATAATACCCAATTTAAACCCACATTTATTAGGCAAGTTCTAAGCATTAGCTACTACTAGGCACTACATAAAGAAATGATTTAAAAGGCACTATATGCTCATGAACAATTTAGTATCTACCATAGCAAAGCATAGCTGCAGTTCAAGCACTTGTGGTACAGAAACTAAATGCACAACTCTTTGCTGCATATCTCCCTAATTCCATCTAAGCATTTCTGCTTTGAAATTTTTACATATTCGTAAGTAAAACGTCATTAAAAGAAAAAATTCTTTTAAAAAAGAATCCCTTAAGCTATGTGAACATCACTATACCACCAAAAATGGAAGTCTACTTATTATGTTAGTAATGTCAGCACCTGAGAGCAGCAATGGAGCACAACAACACAATCAAGGTATTAAACTCAACAAATTACATAAACAAAATGGCTATGACAAAAGCAAAAGGTACAGCTGTAAAATAGACCTTCACATTAGAAACCATAAAGTTGATCCAGCCCAGCCGAGGCCTGGCGAGCATGGGGGAGAGTGTCCGGCTTCCCTGCACCTGTGGGACCCCTCCAGATGAAAACTCAGGCACCTGCATGAATGAAACCCTCTACTGCAATATCAGGACCCCTGCAACCCTCCAGAGCCCCAGTCCCCAAGCATGCCAAATAAGTGAGAACTTCTGCGACTCTCTCGAGATCCCCAGATTCAGCCCAAGCCCAGACCCAATTAGTGTGTGGGAGAGCTTCTGCGCTCCCCTGTGCTCCCTCGGCCAGGGACACAACAGAGGGACACCACAGGTTCACTGTTGTGTCAGAGGAACACAACACATTCACTTCCAAGGGCTGAAACAGGAAGGAGCTGAAAACAACAGATAGAACCATGATAGGCATAACTGGATACACTCAAACTTAATAGATCTACACCCAAATTACACTAAGTGCTAAGGTTATAACAGCACCAAAGCTCTACACCACAGGTCACAGGTCAGTGCTATACGAAATGAAAAAGACAAGGAGCAAAATGCAATCTCAGGCCTTCAGCGCACCCAGAACAAGTGCAGAAGACACTAGCTCAGTTGAAATGCATGAATCAATAGCGCAACAAGGAAAGAAACAACAGCAGAAAGGTAGAAAGGAACTCAGAGCAGAATTAATTTCTGAAATAAAAAAAGAAATCTTTAAATTCATACCATCCAAAGTAAAGAATCAAATACAGAAACATATGAAGGAAATCCAATCTGAAAAAAAAAAAACTCTGCAGTAAAAGAATTAATAACTGCTTCTAAAGAAGACAGTGATTAAAAAGAAATAGAGATTAGAAATATGACAGATTGCTTCAATGAGCAATACAAAAAGGAAATAGATCACATGAAGCAGAGTCAATCAGATATAGAGAAACTTAAAATCTCAATCAAAAGCCTGTAAAACTGTTTGAGTGAAAGTGAAGACAGAGTTTTAGATCTTGAAGACACCGGTGCAGCTAGTAAAAAGTAAGAAAGGATTTTTTCACAACAACTAGGATGCAGAAAAAAATAATCCATCATAGCAAGACAATGCAAAGATGAACAATGTGAGACTACTAGGCATCAATGAGAAAGATGGAGTCAATACAAATGATATAAAAAGAATATGGGCAGAAGTAATAGCAGAAAACTTCAGAAATATGAGGGAACAATCTGCCATTCACTTAACTGAAGCATACAGAACGCCGAGTAAGTTCAACCGAATTAAAAACACACCAAGTTCTGACATTACCAGTGAAGCAGAAGACCCAATACTCTTAAATACTGGACTCTTTCAGAATACTTTGCTGACTTAACAAACCTATAATATTCAAATAACAGAATTAAACCAAAAACTAGGGGATACAGATGAATGTCCACTTTGCATCTCTGTATTCAAAGTGGTTAGGATAGATATATAGTTACATTCTCTTAAATGAATAGAAGGATTTGTTGTAATACTATTTGTAAATAGGATATGATGTCCGCATCTTGTACAGCAACTAACCACTAGGAAGAATGTATGCAACGTTTTAATGACTGAATCTGCCCGAGCAATTTGGTTTGAAACTGTCTCATTGCTATTTGTTTCTCAATAAAATTATGGAAAAAAAAAAAAAAACCACACACACACACACACCCCAAGACATATAATACTCAATTTTCCGGAAATCCAGCACAAGAATAATATACTAAAGCAGCTAGAGGAAAGAAGCAAATCACATTCAAAAGAAAACCCATCAGAATTACGGCCGATTTCTCTTCACAAACCATGAAGGCAAGAACAGCATGGAGCAGAGCACTTCAAGTCTTCAATGAAAACAAATTCCAGCCCAGACTACTATACCCTACAAAACTCTCTTTGAAGTTTGATGGACAAGTGAAATAATTCCATGACAAAGAACAACTAAAGAATTTTATGATGACAGAGCCAACCGTACACAGACTACTGAAAGATGTTCTAGAGAGGGATCAAAATGATCAGAACTCCAGGAACGAGAACAGAAGAAATCCACTAAATAGGGCAAACAATTAAACACAGGACAAAAATAAGTAAACAACAGCAGGTAAATAACATGTGAATCATAAGTAAACACATCTCAATTATACCCATCAATGTAAATGGACTCAATTCACCAAATAAGAGAAATAGACTGGCAGAGTGGATTAGGAAACAAAATCCAACAATATGCTATATACAAGAAAAACACTTAACTCAGAAACACATTCATAGGCTTAAAGTCAAAGGTTGGAAAAAAAACACTACAGGCCCCAGCACCTCAGAAAAAAGCAATCCTGTTTTCAGTTAGACTCAAATTCAAACCAAGAATGATCAAACGAAATAAAGAAGGCCCATCATATACTGGTTAGGGGAAAAATTGCAGAGGAAGAGTTAACAATTATACAAATCTACACACCAAACACAAGAGTACACAACTATATAAGAAATCTTAATGAACACGAAAAATCTAATATCCAAGACCACAATCTGAAAAGGAGACCTTAATAACCCTTTATCTCAAAAAGATAGGTCAATCAGACAAAAAATTAGCAAAGGAGTAGCAGAACTGAACCAGAACTTGGAATAAATGGACTTGGTGAATATATACAGAGTATTGAAACCAACAACAGCTGAATACACAATCTTTTCAGTTGAACATTGCGCATTTTCTAAAACAGATCACATACTACTCCACAGGTCATGCTTAAGCATATGCAAGAAACCAGAAATTATCCCATGCATATTTTCTGACTAAAGTACAATGAAACTGGAAATAAATGACGAAAGAAACCAAAAAAATTCCATCAAAACATGGAAATTAAACGACACACTATTCTGTTATCAAGGGGTCAAAGATTAAATTAAACAAGAGATTCAACAATATCTACAATTCAATGAAAATTCAACCACAACTTGCTAGCCCAGGCCCGGTGAGTGTGTGGGACAACTTCAGGTTACTCTGCGCCAGCGGGAACTACTGGGCCCAGGCTAGGCACAGCGTGGGTGACACCCTCTTCTACCATTTTAGGACAGCCCCCACCAATCCGAAGCACCTCCCCAAACCCACCCGCCAAGTAGGAATTTCTGCAACAATCCAGAAACCCCCAGAACCAGTCCTAGCCCAGGCCCAGTGAGTGTTTGGGAGAGCTTCCAGGTACCCTGTGCTGGCGGGACCTACAAGTCCCAACCCAGGCACAGCATGGGTGACACGCTACTTCACCCTCTTGGGACGACCCCATCACTCTATAGTATCCCCCAACAGCCCGCCCACAGAGTAGGAAACTCTGTCGCATTCTGGGATCCCCCAGATCCAGTCCTAGTCCAAGCCCGGTAAGTGTGTGGAAGAGTTTCCTCTCCCACCTGCTATACCTTGTCCTCTCTAAACTCAGCTCAGGCCTGGCATACAGGCCTGGGATGAAACCCTTCAGCTGCGATCCCTGCAGACAGTGTATGGGACAGGACCAGCCAGCTAGTCCAGGAGAAGAACATCTTGCGAGAAGGTCACAACAGATTCAACGCCAAGAGGAGCAACAGGAAGGAACTGAGCACAGCAGCCAGACCCAAGCCAGGCACAGCTGGATAAATCTAAAGTGTGTAGATCTACGACTGAACTTCAGTATGTGCTAAAAGGTATAACTGCAACAAAGATCTACAACAAAGGTCAGAAAACAGTGCTACACAAAATTACAAAGAGAAGGAGCAAAATGCAATCTCAGAACCTAAGCCCACCCATAACAAGTGCAGAGAACACTAACACAGAACAAACAGAGAATCACACAGCTGAAAGCAAAGAACCAACGGCTTCTGAAATAAAGAAACAGCTGAAGAAAGGTATAGAGGAACTCAGATTGGAAATAAAAAAAGAAATCCCAGAATTAATGACATCTGCATTAAAGAATCAAATGCAGAAACATATGGAGGAAACCCAATGCTCACCCAAAACAAGTGTAGAGGACACTAGCACGGCTGAAATGTATGAATTAATAGCGTCGATAGTAAATAAGCAACAGCACAAACTTATAGAGAAACACAGAGTGGAATTCTTTTCTGAAATAAAAAAAGAATTCTCAGAACTCATAGCGTCTGAACTAAAGAATCTACTACAGAAATATAGGGAGGAAACCCAATCTGAAAAAAACACTGCCGTAGAAGAATTTATAACTGCTTCTAAAGAAGACTTTGATTAAAAAAAAAAGACAGATTAGAAAAATGAAAGAGTCCTTGAAGGAGTAATACAGAAAAGAAATAGATCACATGAGGCAGAGTCAAAGAGATATAGACCAAATGAAAATCTCAATCACAAGCTTGCAAAACCATTTACGTGAAAGTGAAGAAAGACTATCAGATCTTGAAGACACTGATGCAGCTAGTGAAAAGGTAAGAAAAGATCACTTAAAAACAATTAGGATGCAGGAAAAAATAATTCATCACCTGCAAGATGATGCAAAGATGAACAATGTGAGATTAATAGGCATCAATGAGAAAGAAGGAGTCAATACAAATGACATTAAAAAAATACAGGCAGTAGTAATAGCAAAAAACTTCACAAATATGAGGAAACAACCTGATATTCAGCTAACCGAAGCATAGAGAACACGAATAATCTCAAACTATTTTAAAAAACACCAAGACATATAATAGTCAAGATCCCAAAAATTCAGCACAAGAATAACATACTGAAAGCTGCTAGAGAAAAGAAGATCACATACAAAGGAAAACCCAACAGAATTACAGCCAACTTCTCTTCACAAACCATGCAGGCAAGAAGAGCATGCAGCAGAGTACTTCAAGTCCTCTATGAAAACAAATTCCAGCCCAGACTACTATACCCTCCAAAACTCTCTTTCAAGTTTGATGGAGAAGTGAAATACTTTCATGACAAAGAACAGCTAAAGAATTTCATGATGACAAAGCCAACCTTACACAGGCTACTGAAAGATGTTCTGGAGAGAGACCAAAATGATCAGAACTCCACGAATGAGATCAGAAGCAACCAACTAAATAGGGCAAGCAATTAAACAATGGAGTAAAGAGTAAATGACAACAGGAAAATAAAATGTTAATCATAAGTCAATGCATCTCAATTCTAATCATCAACTTAAATGGACTCAATTCATCAATTAAGAAATAGACTGGCACAGTGGATTAGGAAACAAAATCCAACAATATGCTGTATACAAGAAACACATTTACGTCATAAAGACATTCTTAGGCTGAAAGTCAAAGCATGGAACAAAATACAACATGCTCCAGCACCTCAGAAAAAAGCAGTGGTGGAAATCCTATTCTCAGACAGGCTCAACTTCAAACCAACAATTATCAAGCAAAATAAAGAAGGCCACTATATACGGGTAAGGGAAAAATTCAAGTGCACTCATAAATATGTATGCATCAAACATGGTAGCACCCAATTATATAAAGAAAATCTTAATGAACCTGAAAAATCTAATATCCAATTTATAATCTTAACAGGAGACCTTACCACCTCCTTATCCTCAAAAGATAGATCAACCAGACAAAAACTTAGCAAAGAAACAACAGAACTGAACCAGAGCTTGAAACACATGGACTTGGTGAACATATACAGAGTGCTCCAACCAAACATAGCTGAATACACAATTTTCTCAGCGACACATGGGTCATTTTCTAAAATAGACCACATACTGGTCCACAGGTCATGCTTAAGTATACGTAAGAAAACAGAAATTATCACATGCACATTATCTGACCACAGTGCAGTGAAACTGGAAACAAATGGCAAAAGAAACCAGAAAAAAACCTTAAATACATGGAAATTAAACGACACCCTTCTCAGCAACCAGTAGGTCACAGATGAAATTAAACAAGAAATTCAACAACATCTACAATTCAATGAAAATTCAAGCACAACTTATCAGATTTAATGGGATACAATGAAAGCAGTTCTCAGAGGGAAATTCATAGCTGTGAACTCACACAAGAGCAAAACAGAATGGGAAGAAATAAATACCCTAAAGCTGCACCTTCAACAACTAGAAAAGGAAGAGCAAACCACAGCCAGAGCCCAAAGACAGGAAAAAAGCATAAAGATTAGAGCAGAAATTAATTTAGTTGAGATGAGTAAAACAATTCAAAGAATTAAAAAAGCAAAAAGCTGGTTCTTTGAAAGATTAAATAAAATCGATAAGCCCCTAGCTAACCTCATCAAACAGAGGAAAGAAAAAATTCAAATACAAGCAATAAGGAATGAAAAGGGTGTAATTACCACAGAATCAGTGGAAATTCAGAAGATTATCAATAGCTACTTTGAGAATCTTTACTCTCACAGAATAGAACACACAGAAGAAATGGACAGATTCCTAGAAAGGTACAAATTACAACAAATGAATCGACAAGATATAACCACTCTCAATAACCCAGTAACAGCCATTGAAATACGGACTGCAATAAAGAGCCTACCGAAAAAGAAATGTCCAGGTCCTGATGCATTCACAGCTGAATTCTACAAGAAATTTATAGAAGATATAATCCCTACACTCCTCAAACTCTTCAGTGAAACTGAAAAGGAAAGACTTCTCCCAAAATCATTCCTGGAGGCAACTATTTTGCTCATACCACAACCTGGGAAAGATGCAACTAAGAAAGAGAACTACAGGCCAGTCTCCCTCATGATCATAGGAGCCAAAATCCTCAATAAAATCCTAGCAAATAGAATACAGCAAATCATCAAGAAGATCACACACCATGACCAGATAGGATTCATCCCAGGGATGCAAGGATGGTTCAATATTTGAAAATCTATGAACATAACACACTATATCAACAGAGCGAAAATTCAAAACCACATGATCATTACAATTGATGCAGAAAAGGCTTTTGACAAAGTCTGAAACTCATACATGTTCAAAGTCCTACAGAAAACTGGAATAGAAGGCCTCTACTTCAATCTGTTAAAAGCTATCTATGACAACCCAACGGCTAATATAATTCTCAATGGGGAAAAACTGAAATCTTTTACTCTCAAATCAGGTACAAGACAACGATGTCTATCACCCCTCCTCTTCAATACAGTGCTGGAATCATTAGCTACAGCCATTAGAAAAGAGCGAAAAATAAAAGGAGCGAGAATAGGGAAAGAGGAAGTGAAACTATTATTATTTGCAAATGACATGATACTTTATTTCGAAGACCAAAAAAACTCCACTAAGAAACTACTAGAGTTGATAGAGAAATTCAATAGCATAGCAGGATATAAAGTCAGGACCCAAAAGTCAATAGCATTCCTCTACACAGATGACAAAAACACTGAGAGTGAAATTAGGGAGACAATACCTTTTACAATAGCACTGAGGAAAATGAAATACCTGACAATTCATCTAACTAAAGAAATCAAAGATCTTCTCTCAGAAAATTACAGTATTTTGAGAAAAGAGATCGTAGAGGATTTCAGAAAATGGGAAGATACTCCCTGTTCCTGGATAGGAAGAACCAACATTGTGAAGATGGCCATACGCCCAAAATTTTTGTATAGCTTTAATACAATTCCTAAGAGACTAGCACCAACATACCTCCCAGACCTAGAAAAATTGTTCCTAAAATTTATCTGGTATCAAAAAAGACCTAGAATAGCAAAGGCATTCCTGGCCAACAAAGACAAAGGTGGAAGTATTACAATTAATGACTTGAAATTATACTACAAAGCTACTGTCATAAAATCAGCATGGTATTGGCAACAAAATAGACCTAAGGATTAATGGAACAGACTGGTAGATGCAGAGGACTCTAGGAATGCACTCAGTCACCTAATCTTTGACAAAGGGGCCAAACACACTTAATGGAAGAAAGATACTCTCTTTAACAAATGGTGCTGGAAAAATTGGCTCTCTACATGCCAAAAACTAAAACTTGACCCAGGTCTATCACCATGCACTAAACTAAAGCCAAAATGGATTAAAGAACTGAACATAAAACACAAACACTAAATCTCCTAGAAAAGAAAGTAGGAAGAACTCTTGAAGACATAGGGGTATGCAAAGAGTTCATGAACAGAAACCAAATCACATGGGAAACACTTCAAAGAATTAACAACTGGGACCCACTCTTATTGAGAAGTTTTTTCACATCAAAAGAAATTATCAACAACCTGAAAAAACAACCCACAAACATCTAAAAAATCTTAATAAGCACGCAGACAAAGGTCTGCTCTCTAGAATTTATAAAGAATGAAAGAACATTAGGGCTCTAAATTTAAAGACCCAATCCAGAAATGGGCATCCTACATGAACACAAACTTCTCAGAGAATGAAATTAAAGAAGTGAATAAATATATGAAAAAATGCTCCACATCACTAGCCATCCATGAAATGCAAAGTAAAACAACACTTAGATGCCATCTCACCTTAGAGAGATTGGCTATCATAAACAAATCAACCAACAACAAATGTTGGAGAGACTGTGGGAAAAGGGGAACCCTTCTCCACTGTTGGTGGGAGTGTAGACTGGTGCAACCATTATGGAAATCAGTGTGGAGACGCCTTAGAAACCTAGGACTGGAAATCCCATTCAAGCCTGCTATCCCCCTACTGGGAATTTTCCCAGAGTAACTGAAAGTGTCGTATCATGGTGATATATGCATACCTATGTTTATAGCAGCACAATTTGTGATAGCCAGATCTTGGAAACAAACAAAATGCCCATCAAATCTAGAATGGTTGAAAACGATGTGGAACTTTTATATAATGGAGTACTACTAGGCTATAAAGAATGATAAACGTGAAGCCTTCATATTTAAGTGGATGCCCCTTGAAGACATACTTATTAGTGAAATAAACCAGATGCCTATCTGTAAATATCATATTGTCTCCCTAATATAAGGACTTGCAATTCCGTATATGGTTAGGTTTATAAATTTCTTCACAAAAATATGTAAATGCTTATTTCTACTTTTATATAATTATTTTTCCTTCATATTCTGTAAGGACTTAAAGTTCAACATATAAATATGTGATGGAAAATACCTTTTCCATGATATCCCAAAATGTTTGATATTTCGACAGATAGGGTAAACCGAACTGCATATGCTGCAGGTTAATAATTAGCTTTTCTTCTGGAGGGTTAACAACCTAAGTTAGAAGATCAAAATTGGAGAAAAGGAAGGGCTGCATGGTTAGCCAAAACTTTGGCCCTAGCCTTTCAAGGTCAGTGAAGACTCGGGACATAGGACAACCTGTACTGTAACAACATATAACTGAGTTCTGCTCCAAACTTTCTAATCAAGAAGATGATGGAGCCACAGAGGAATGTGTTTGATGATGTAAAGTGAGCCTGGGAGAGTCACATGGAGAGAAAAAACATTTTCTCAAGCTTTCACAGACAGCAAATTGGTCAAGCAATGGCTGTGACTCATCCTCATGTCAGACACTGACAAAAGGATGTACAAAAGGCAGTACAGGGCTACAGGATAAATCCTGAGAGTACTTGGCTAACCTTATCAGATACAAAAGTTACATTTCTTGGTATATAGGTCTTGCTACATCTTGGTCTTCACCATCCAGCAAAAAAGTATAAAAACGAGGTATATAAAGTAAATCCATATTAATATGATGAGCTGTAAAAGGCTCAAGTCAATAACTTTTGAGGATAACCCACTAATATTATAGACTGCTAGAAACTGTTAGATTGGTTAGTTAAATTCAAATACCTATAGTATTTAGATGCCAACAGAATATTCACCTCTGATAGGACAAAAAAAATAAAAAATAAATTTAAAAAAAAGATACAAAGGAAAGATCATTTTGTATTTACATATACAAAATAGTTAGGATAAATTTACAGCTACTTTCCCTTAATTCAATGAGAAGAAAGAGATGTATTAACAGTGTTTGGACAGAATGTCCTATCTGCTTCTTGCACTATGGATAACCACTAAGAAGATAACAATGTACAGTATATGGACTATCAAAACAGTCCTATTAATCAGCTGTGAAGCTGTCTCACATTCATATTTATTTCTCAATAAAAAATAAATGAAAAAATGTTATAACACTAAAAAAAAGGTGGTATTTTTACAAAATGACGTATTACTCAGCTATAAAAAATGATAAACTCGAAGCCTTTATACTGAACTGGACGCCACTTGACTATATACTCATAAGTGAAATAAACCAGACACACATGTGTAAATATTGTATAGTTTCCCTAGTATAAGAACTCAAAAGAAGAAATACAAATAGAAAAGTACAATACAAGTAAAAGGAAAGCAGGATCTCGAGAACTAACTAATCCAGAGAGGGAAAGGAGAACAGCTAGGAAACATGACAATGTCAAGCCATACAGTTATATGTAGAAGATGGGCAAGGCAATGATCCTGACAAACTCCAGAAGATTTTTGAATCTAGCAGTTAATTGGAAAGATTCTCATCCTGACTAACTATATATACTGACACCTGTGAACAAAGCAACGACACTGAAGAAGGTAATCAGTAAGAGTACTTTCATGCTTGGAGTGCCTGTCATTCTGGTCTTCCGAATACGGGCTGTTTGTCATGACATGCCAGTTGCTGCTGTGCTGTCTCTCAGGTAGATGATTGTTGAAAAAGAAGGGGGTGGTGAATGAAGGCAAGAGATAGGAAAAGGAATACTGTGGGATGGTCCTGCTTCAAGGTTGTATATGGTTAGATTTTTCTATTTATGTGTAAACATAAGAAGTATATAATTCTTTATGCCTATTTTTTTAAATATATTCTAATTTTTAAAAGTTTTTTCATCATATTCTATAGGGACTTAAAGTTCAAGATATCAATACTTCATGAAAAATTTTTGTTCCATTTTATGCCTAAGATGTTTGATATTCAGACAGATAGTGACATTAAGTTTAACAGCCTAGGTTGTATGGTAATAACAATAAGCTTGTCTTCTGGATGGTTAACAACCCTAACCTTCCAAGGTGACTTAAGACTCAGGACATATGAGAACTTGTACTGTAACGTCATGTAACTCAGTAGTGTCTCAAATTTTCTGATCAAGGAGATTATGGGTCCAAAGAGGAAACTGATCAATGATGTAGAGTGTGCCTAAGGAGAGTCACATGGAAAGAAAACATTCTCTCAGGCTTTCATAGATAGCACAAGCAATGGCCGTGACTCATCCACATGGCTGACACTGACAAAGGTACTACAATGTGAGGTACAGGATCTCAGGATAAATCCTGAGGGGATTTCACTGACCTTATCAGACCCAAAAGCTACAACTCTTGTTGCATAGGTCCTGCTTTACTTTGGTCTTAACCATCCAGCAAAAAAGTATAAAAAGGAAGTATAAGAAGTAAAGCCATGGTGTTATGTTGACCTGTAGGGGACTCAGGTCAACAATTTCTGGCATTGCCCGTTTAGCGGAAGACCCAATACTATTATGGACTACTGAACTCTTTATAACATTTTGCTGAGTTAACACACCTATAATATTCAAAGAACGGAACTAAACAAAAAAAAGGTGATACAGATGAATGTCCAATTTGTATCTCTGTATTCAAAATGGTTAGGATATATATCTCATTACATTCTCTTAATGAATAGAGAGATTTGTTCTAATAGTGGTTGTAAATAGGATATCATGTCCGCATCTTGTACAGCAATTGACTGCTAGGAAGAATGCATGCAGTGTGTTAATTATTGAAACTGTCCTACCAATTTGGTTTGGAAAAAAAAAAAATAGAAATGAATGAAAATTCAGAAAGAAGCTACCAGAAACAGTGAGATGCAATGAAAGTTGTCTGAAGACTAAAGTTTACAGCAGTAAATTCACACATTAAGGAAAACAGAACAAACACAAATAAACAATGTTAGACTATACTGCAAGCTCCTAAAAAAAGAAGAGCAATGCAAGCCCAAAGGTCAAAGCAAAGAAGAAAGGAAATTATAAATACTAGAGCAGAAATTGATGCAGTGGAGACAAACCAAATACTACAAAGAACACATGAATCAGAGTTGGTTCTTTGAAAGAATGAATAAAATTTGATAAAGCCCAAAACAACCTAATCCAAAAAAGGAAACAAAAACCCTAATTCATGCAATAAAGAATGAAAAGGTCATAATCACTATAGACTTTTGAGAAATTTTTAAGATCACCAATACCTACCTTCAAAATCTTTACTCTCACAGGACAGAAAACACAAAGGAAATGGACAGTTTCCTAGATACATGTAATTGCCAAAGCTGAGTCAAGAAGATATAAAAACTCTGAATAACCCAATAACAAGAAATGAAATTGACAGTGTAATTAAAGAAAAAAAAATCCTACCAATAAAGAAAAGCCCAGGTCCTAATGGATTCAACACAGAATCCTACAAGACATTTAGAGAAGATTTAATGACAACATTTCTCAAAGTCTTCACTGAAACTGAAAGGAAAGCAAGTGACCCAAATTCCATCCGGAGGCAAGTTATTACTCTTATTTCAAAACCAGAGAAAGATCCAATGAAAAAGAGAACTACAGTCCAATCTCTGTAATGTATATAGATGCAAAACTCCTCAATAATGTATTAGCAAACAATGCAGCAAATCATCAAGAAGATTATACACCACAACCAAGTAGGATTCTTTTCAGGAATACAGGGATGGTTGAACACACGCAGTCATAAATGAAATACACCTCACCAATAGAACCAAGAACAAAAACTACATAATCAATAGATGGAGAAAAAGGTTTTGACAAAGTCCAACACTTATTCATGATAAAAACCTGACCAAGAATTGGAATAGATGGTCTATATCTCAACCTGATAAAAGCCATCCATGAAAAATCAATACCCAACATCATACAGAATAGGCAAAAACTGAAGGCCTTTACTTTAAAATCAAGAATAAGAAAAGGAAGTCCATTGCCTCCACTGCTACTCATTATAGTTCTGGAAATATTAGCAAGAGCAATTAGACAAGGGAGAAAAATAAAAAGAGTAAGGACCAGAAAAAAAGTGAAATTATCATTATCTGTAGATTACATGATACTGCACCTACAGAACCCCAAAAACTCCAAGAGTCTTGTAGATTTAATCACCAAATGCATCAATGTAGCAGGATACAAAGTCAACACCCAAAAATCAGTAGCATTTTTGTAGAAAAACTATGAATCCACTGAGAGAGAAATTACGGAAACCATGCCTTTCACAGTAACATCAATAAAAAAAAAAAAAAAAGAAAGAAAAGAAAGAAATACTTAGGAATCAATCTCACAAAGGATGTAAAAGATTTATAGAGTAAAAATTATGGTACTCTGAGAAAAGAGATTGAGGAGGACTTGAGAAAATGGAAATATGTTCCATATTTCTGGACAGGAAGGACAACATTGTGAAAATAGCTGTACCCCCAAAATTGTTATATAGATTTAATTCAATCCCAATTAAAATACCATTAGTATAGCTCACAAAGCTAGAGATAACTTTCCTAAAATTTATTTAGAATAAGAAGAGACCCAGAATAGTAAAAGGAATCCTGAGAAACAAGGAAAGGCAGGACATATCACAATCCCTGATCTTAAATCATACTATAAAGCTACTGTGATAAAATCAGTATGGTAGTAGCATAGAAACAGACATGAGGATCAATGGAACTGATTAGAAGATACAGGCCCAATTGCAAACTAGCTCAACCACCTTATCTTTGATTAAAGGGCTAAACATTCTCAATGGAAGAAAGATAGCCTCTTAAAAAAATGGTGCTTGAAAAACTGGCTTTCACATGCCTATCACCATGCACGAAGCTATAGTCAAAATGGATCAAAGATTTAAATATTAAAACAGAAACACTAGATCTTCTGGAGGAAAATGTAATTAGAAATTTTAAAGACAGGGATAGATGAAGAGTTCATGAACAAAAACAAACTGCATAGAAAATACTTCAAAGATCCACAACTGGAATCTCATCTTTTTCAAAAGTTTCTGCACTTCAAGGCAAATCTTTAACAGAGTAAAAAAAGAAAACCCACAACCTGCAAAAACGTGGTACCTAACTGAGCCTTCATCAAAGCCCTTCTATCAAGAACATAAAAAGAACTTTAAAAAATCATGTCCCACAAATTCAAAGACCCAATCCAAAACTGGGCATCTGAGATGAATATATACTTCTCAGAGGAAGAAATACAAATGGCATGTAAATATATGAAAACATGTTCACATCACTGGTCACTCAAGAAATGTAAATTAGAACAACACTGAGATTCCATCTCACCTCAGAAAGATTGTCTAACATCAAGCAGTCAGCAAATAACAAATGCTGAAAAGGCTATGGAGAAAAGGTAACCTTTCTGCACTCTTGGTGAGAGTGCAGACTGGTACAACCACTATAGAAATCAGTGTGGAGATTTCTTAAAAAGGATTGGCAGTAGGAATGGAGATACCATTCAAGCCCATTATCCCCTCCTGGGTAACTTTCCAGAAGAACTGAAAACCTCATACCACAGAAATATATATGCACCTGTTTATAGCAGCACAGTTTGTGACAGCTAAATCCTGCAAACCCAGACACCCATCAACTGAAGAATGAATAAAGATGTAATATTTTTATACAATGGAGTACTATTCAGCTATAAAACAGGATAAATTTGAGTCACCTATCAGTAAATGGCTGCAACTAGAGAACATACTCTTAAGGGAAATAAATCAGACCTGCATGTGCAAACATTGTATTGTCTCCTAAAAGAGAAAAATGGAATCTGAACGGTACAATAGATACTGGGGAAAGGGAATAAATGCATTCAAAGGAAAGAGTTACTGAGTTGAAGAGAAGGACAGGAGAGGGAGTGGAGAGATTTATCTATGTATGCAAGCAGAATGGCTTGGACAACTGTACTGTGCATTTCTGCTGGTCTATGGAAAGGAACAGATAATACTTCATTTGTTTTGTATCCTTTTTTCAGCTAATCGTACTTTTTTCTCCTCTTAATTTCTTATACATTCGTTTCTCTTTTTTTTACTTCCAATTTTACATACATATACCTGGTAATATGAATAACTGCTTGGAAGACAACACAGTGAAACTCTGTATCTTGTAATTTTTTGTTTTAATTCTAATTTGTATTCCCTTTAAAAAATTTTTTAAAAATGGAATTGCTAATTACTATATCCAGCTAGCAAAGTTTCAAGTTTATCTGAGGTCCATTTTCCTTAAGTAAAATTGACAAAAAGTGAAATATCAGAGTCCTAACTACAAAAATAGTTAAACTGACAAATATGCCTTTGTTATAATCCATACATGATCAAGATACAAAAGCTTCCATCTCCTCAGATGTTCCACTGTGTTTTTCCCAGGCAATCCTTTGTCTTCCATCCTTTCAGAAACAATCACCTTTCAGATTTTATTTTACTACTGAATAACGTCGACTATTCTAGAAATACACATAAATTGAATCAGTATTTTTGCAATATGCTTTTGTGTTCAACTTTTTGCACTTAGGATGTATAATGGTGTACAGCAATAATTCACCTTTCTAAATTAATTGATTAAATTGACTACTAATACATGCAACTGAAAATACTTCCTTTTGTGAATTACTCAAATAAAATGGTATGTAATCTTTTCAGGAAAATTCACCTATTTTATAAACGCTAAAATATATCTTCATTTTTTAAATTGAGAAACAGGCAATAATAACAGTTAACCTATCTCAAACCTATATGTGCCAACAACACTTCAAAATAGCTTATATTTGCTAACTCATTTAAACTTTAAAATAACCTAAATGAAGAATTATAAATTGTACCCTTTTGTAAGTGGAAAAGTTAAAGCCAAAAGTTAAACCAAAACAAAGATAAATTAACACTCAAGGTGACAATCTAGCAGGTAGAGTAGACAAACTTAATTATTGTTAAATATTAGAATGTAAACATTTAGAATGTAAACATTCTAAATCTAAGGTCAATGCTCTTGACCACTACACTGCACAAATTAGGTGCTACCCAACACCAATTAAAAAAAAAAAAAAAAAAAATCATCACAGAGCCAGCAAGATAGCTCAAAGGACAAAAGGCCTGCTTTGGCGAGCACAGGGACAAGAGTTCAATCCCCGGTCCACATGCCATAGTGGCCCCACCCCCAGGGCAAGCTGAGCTGGTGACAGAGTCCAGGTGTGGTGACACATGCCTGTAGTCCCAGCCCTGGGGAGGTTGAAAACAGAAGGGATCACTATGAGTCCAATCCGCGTAGTGAGACCCTATACCAAAATACACAAAAGAAAACAACTTTAATAAATCTTCACAAAGAATTTAGCAATAGCTCTGGACCCTGCTAGCATTTTTGTTAATATAAAAGGAAAAATTTTGTACAATCTATTATATAACCTCGTCACTCAATAAATATCATGAAAAACTTTCTGTACCAATGTGGGCCTAGAAATGCCACTATGAATTAGACATGGTGTTTGCATTTTCTTTCTTGATGTTCTTAGAATTCAAGCAGTTGTTCTTAAATACTGCATTTACAGCTGACTTGTTTTTGAAAGATAGTTCTAATCATGACTTTCCATTACCAAAATACATTCCTCTCACTATTTTGACTATAAAGATTCAAACCTTTAAAGTACTTTACAAACCTACAATAATTTGGCCTACTTAGCTGCCCAAAGTCATCTGAAACATCATTATTCCTATCTTCTTCAATTTCTCATCTTTTAGCAGTATTTCACTCGTGAAACAATAGTATTACATAAATAACTTATACCTCAAATTTGACCCAAATGACACTTTTTTTGACTAGGTTAACTTCTCTTAACGTATGTCTTCAAAGGACATCATTTTTGCTTTTCATTGTACTTTTCATGTAAGTTATTCTATATTGCCTTGTGTGATTATTTAGTAGTCCTCCAATCACAAAACAATAGCTTATTTATAGGCATCAAAGATGTTTATAAAAAGTGAAATTTAAAGTATGTTAAATATTAACAGGCTCCCTAGGAAATGATCATGTATTTTACGTTATTAAACCATAACAAACAATACAAAGGTATTATCAAGAACGCTCTAATGGTTACCAACATGTTAATAAAAATCTCATTATTAACAAATTTAAAAGGTTCCTACATTGTCACTTTCTCTACACCTACAATAATTCCCCGATCCCCTAAATTCTTATTTCTATATCTATAAAACAGAGGTAACTATTTGTTACAAAGGCTGGTTATCAGATTCAAAAAATTTCCAATATAAAATGAAACATATACAATTAAGCAAAGTATCAAATTTTGTACTTTTGAGTATGTACTGTATGATCTTTTAACTATGAGAAACTCAAACTATTAATGTTCCTAAATTTCAAATTAATTTGTTGAAAGAGCTTAGGTCACTAACACTCCAAAAGAAACATAAAGGCAGTAAAATTTTACAATAAATTTAGAGATTTAACCAAGATGGTTTGTTAAAAAGTATCCTACTCCCATCAAAAGCATGAAACAGACATTTAAAAGATAACCATCACTAAAATGGAATGCCATAGAATCATCTCCCTTTGCTCAACATTGGGAAAACTAAATAATGAGAAAGATCAATATAATTCCTATAGGAAGATGCATAGGTTACGTAATAATATTCCTCAATGTTAAAAACACAAATTTATAATCAATAATCTAACAATGAATTGTAAATGGTCTTTTGGATCCAATTAAACTATTTGACCACGTTTAAAACTTGAAACAAAGAACTATAAATGGAACTTATTTGCCTAAACAAAATCATGTTCAAAAATTCATATCTAAACATTGGCTTTTCAGGAGAATCACTGAGTCCAATCTGTGGAATGAGACCCTGTAGAACACATCAGATTTTCAGGAGAATCACTGAGTTCAATCTGTGTACTAAGACCCTGTAGAACCTGTCCTAAATACAGAAAAAAAAAAAAAAAAAAAAAAAAAAATCAGATTTTCTATAATCACAATAAAAAAAAACTTTTACTTCTCCTTAAACCAACACTCACATGTTTTTGATCCTTCAAGAACTCTTACTAAATGAAACAGGGAAAATCATACTTTTAAGTACCTGAAAAGGATATGCTTTTTTGTTTTGTTTTGAGTTTTGTAATCTGTTTGTTTGGGTTTCTTTTTTGTTCTCTGAGACAATGTTTGACTACTAGTTCAGGCTGGCCCTGAACTCACTAGGTAGCCCAAGCTGGTCAGAAACTCATGGCAATCCTCCTGTCTCACTCTCCCCACTGCTGGTGCTATAGGATCGACTTACCATGCTCAGCTACAAGTGTCTATTTTTCAACTAGTCATTTATTTAAGTGTATTGTCAAATCAGAACCAAAACATAAAGAAAAACAAACATTGGTAGGAACATTAATTATGTTAAATTGATATTAAAATTGACCTGACTTCCCAGAGGAATTTTTTCAATCAACAATATAGCATGGCAGTCCTAGCCGAGGTCCAGCACACCTCAGGCCTGGCATACACGCCTGTGGTGTAATCCTGCAGGTGCAATCCCTACAGAGAGTGTAGAGGATAGATCCAACCAGCTAGTACAGGAGCAGAACATCTCACCACAGGGGCACAACAAGTTCACCCTAAAGGGCAGCAGCGGGAAGGAGCTGAGCACAGCAGCCAAACCCAAGCCAGACGCAGCTGGATAAGTCCAAACTTTCTA
>NW_004524694.1:1597867-1612604 GCF_000260255.1 Octodon degus | reverse complement strand
AAGATCTCAAGTCCGCATCTTGTACAGCAATTAACCACTAAGAAGAATATATGCAGTGTATTATTTGTTGAAACTATACTTCCGATTTGATTTGAAACTGTCTCATTGCTATCTGTTTATCAATAAAATTTTGGAAAAAAAAAATAATAATATATAGCATGTGTCAATATTCTAAACAACTACCATACTTTGTTAGTAAAATAAAAATACTAATAATATAAATCCTGGACATGATAATTTTAAATTTCTCTATTAAAATAGGAATAAGTTCATCAAATTAAATTAAATACATGTGACAGTAGTAAATTTTTAAACACTTTAAGTTAAATTTGCTTAAGAATTAATACACAGGACAGCAGGAAAGTTTAAAACATTTCAAAATTAATCTTCCTAACTACTATGCTTGTTACAAATATTGTTCAGTCTAAACAAAAGGTGCTCAACAAAAATTTATCTGAACAATAGGTGCTCCACAAAATGAAAGCATGTGACTAGGTAAAAAATATTCAAAACCTTTTTATTGTACATCTGAAAATGCTCTGGCAGGGATACAGTTTAGCAAATCCCAGAAACTCGAATAAAGAGAATGAATCACTTGCTGAGTGGAGGAAACAATGGAGAACAATGGAAGCAACAGTAGACTGTGACCACTAACAAGTCCCAGGCTCACACTATCTGATGAGGTTCAGAGGAGAAACTCCAGGAGGAGAGGAAAGGACTGTCTGCAACAGCAGAGGAGACAACAATAGTCCAGGAAGAAATGTTATCTTGATTTTGGTGGTAGTACAAGTTGGCGATTCTCATAAGAAAATCACTGAAATGTACAATTAAAACTGTTGAACTTATTTATATTTAAATTATATAATTTTATTTATCATATATATACTTTTTTTTTAAACCAGAACAACTCAGGATCCTCCCAAGCTAGGCAAGCTTTCTAACACCGAGCTAACATCTTTAGACCAAATAGAATTTCAAAATGTTATTGAAAACACTAGCATACTTTATGTAGCACACAAAAACAAAAGTTATTATAATTCACGTATACAGTTTATCTAAAAGTATACTATGGCTTAGTACAATTTTCTCACAAGCTTTTTATTTTTTTGTCTTCTGTCTAGTTTTTAATCTGTGTAATTAATAATTACCTATATAAGGTCTAATAAATGAATTTGATGCAAACAAAATTAAACAGGGGTGGAAGGAAGGGTTAAGAAAAACAACTGGCCAAATAGCTCAGTGGATTAAAGTGCCTGCAAGCAGGCACAGGGGATGGGGATTCAATCTCCTGACCTGTGCTGGCCCTGGCCCCACCCCCAGGGTGTGCTGAGAGGGCAACTGAGACTCGGCTTGGTGGAATATGCCTGTAATCCCAGCTCTTGGGAGGCTGTAAACAGGCAGATCACTGAGTCCGTTCTAGTAGTGAGACCCTGAACACCCTGCAGACCCTTCCCTACAATACAAAAATAATAATAAAGAAAAAGAACTGGAATATGTTATGTACATGCACCAACCCCTATGAAGAATGTAAGCATTATATACTCTAAACGTGGAATAATAAAAGTCAAAACAAAGAAAAAAGCTATTATAGAAAACTTTACAAACTACATTCTATACAATTCTGAATTATTATGAAAGCTCATGCCTGCTGTGCCAGCCCCACCCCTGGGGCACACTGAGACCGCAATTGAAACTAGGCATGGTGGTGTGCGCCTGTAATCCCAGCTCTTGGGAGGCTGTAAACAGGCAGATCACAAGGAATGCGATCTAGTAGTGAGACCCTGAACACCCTGTAGACCCTTCCTTAAAAAAATACAAAAAAAAAAAAAAAACTTATCAAAGTTATATACATTCCAAGGTGTACTTAGGCCTTTGTACTTTTGTAATTTCTTAAATTACTCTAGAGACTTTATAAAATAAAATAGAATACTTGAAGAAATGAATTATATATACAAAATTAAATATTTGTCTTTAACTTTTATTCCTCTCCAAAACTGTTAGAAGAAAAAAACTATGATAGAAATGTACAAATACAAAATCAAATCCCCAATACTTAAATATTTACATTTGTTGGAACATAAAAATGGAACACAATTTGACTCTAGAATCTAAAAAAAAATTATCTTTGGATGCTAAAATCTACATAAACATTTGTTTCAGAATATGAAACTTAAGTTCTTAAAAAAGCGCAAGATGAGCAAACAAACTACAAAGGATATCTGGCTTTTCTTCGTTAAACAGAACTTTGGTCAAAAATACCTATAGTCTTTCCTATTATCTTTAAAATTTCAGTTAGCAGATCTAAGAATTTTTAATTAATTATATTCTAGTCCATTTAATTTTAAACTTTTAATATCAACTACATGTTAGTTCCTACAGCATAAATATACATATGAAAAATAAAATAAGGCATGATACAAAATAACAAAGTGGAATGAATGGACTTAGTATTTTGAAAGTCAGTAAACTTACCAAGGATTTTAATTAAGAAAAGAAAGATAAAAAACTGCCCGTTGCCAACTACTCATCTTCTTAAGTAAAGCAGACTGAATGAGTCTTAAATAGTTCTAATCACAGGGCAAAGGGGCACAAACCCCTTCTACCCTCTATAATTTTTCAAAAATCATGACAAAAGCCCATGCCTACAAAGGACAGTCTTATAAATTTTCAAGTCTGTTAAAGCAACAAGATGTAAAACTCCCACATTCGACTTTAGAATTTAAATGTCTCTGAGTAAGGGATAATTATTTGTAGACCTAAAGATATCTCACTCAATTATTGAAAATCAGAGAGATTTAGAATAAAAGTAAGTTAGTTACTGATACATACTATGTCAAGAATAAGCATCAAAATCATTATATTAAATGAAAGAAACCAGACACAGACAACCACAAATTGTTGACTCCTTAAAAAAGCAAATTTATAGAAACAAAAAGTAAATTAGTGGTCACCTTGGATTGGATATGAGCTTTATAAGTGGAAATGAAGAATTTTATTGGTGAAATAAAAAATCCTTAGACTGATTCATGGTAAGTTACCTTAAGTCATAAAATTGTATACTTAAAATGAATGCATTTTAAGCTACATAAAATATAAAACTTTTTAAAATAAATTAACAAAGCTATTCCTACAGAACAATACTTAAGGATTAAAACTTACTACAAATTGCTAATCTTGTATTGATTAAAACAAACATAACCTGGATTTCAGCTTAAGTATTTACTTATATGTGTAAATGCAAAAAATAAAATAAAAAACAAAAATACAACCTGTATATACAATGTGTATAATAGTATCTCATTCATAAGGCTGTTATAAAATTTTAAGTTGGACAATACAAATAACATAATTAACATTACCCCCGCACACAAATTAGCAATAATTCTGAGTTATTAAAACCATCCCCACAAATTTCTAATATAACCCTCATCTAAATGGAAAAAATAATTCTGCTCATGAGTTTTGTTGTTGTTGCCGTTTTTGATTTGTTTTGTTTTGCTTTGTTTTGTGGTGCTGGGAATTGAACCCAAAGCCTTGTGCATGCACACAAGAACTCCACTACTGGAAAAAAAAAAAAAAAAATGCCAGATAGCTCTGTGGATTAAAGAGCCTGCTTAGGTAGACACAGGGGCCAGGAATTTGATCCCTGGCCTCCGGTGCCAGCCCCACCCCACAGGGCACATTGAGATGGCAACTGAGACTGGGCATGGTGGCACATGCCTGTAATCCCAGAACTTGGGAGGCTGAAAACAGGAGAATCACTACAAATCTGATCTGTGTAGTGAGACTCTGTAGACTCTATACTAAATACATTAAAAAAGAAAACAAAACTCCACCACTGAGCCATATCTCCTGCCCCTCATGATTTTTTAAAATATGAATTATAGTCAAAGTAAAAATGTAATATTAAACAAATACACAAAGCAATATCTATCATGACTTATGATTACCAAGTACAAATATCTTTTCAAAGCCTTGACAAAAGATGAATTGCAGTAATTCATAACCAAAGAAAATACAAAAAATAAATCAACTTTTTAGAAAAGTTTACCTTAAGTCCACAATTATCAAGTACACCCTAAACAACAATGAATTTGATAGTAATGGGCTATTTTTAAAAACCAGAAAAATGATATACTAACTTATACAAAGGTTCTTTATTTATCTGCACTATATTTCCTCCAGCCCTAATTAGACAATTTTGAGTTCAAACATAAATCATTTAAGAAAAATAATCAGTAATACAAAACATACTACACTAGCAACAACTAAACATCTTGTAAGAACCAGCATAGCAAAAAGAAAAATTATACAAATAATTTTAAATGACAATCTATAATGTGTAAATTTTTCTCTCTTCAAAATTTCCTTAATTAAAAGAACGTATATTTTCTACTATCATGAGATCAGGTAATTTGACTGTGCAGCTTACTGATGACCTCCCATCAAACCCCTGCAAAGTGTGTGGCATTTTGCAGTCATTCCCCATGTATTTGTAAAATAGATCTGAATGAATAATGTGAAAAAGCATACAATCACACCTAAAAAAACTATTAGAAGTTTCTATTGAAATTGAGGAGCATTTGCTTTTAAATCTACTTAACCTATCTGTCTTCTTGTCACTGGCTATGGAATCATCTTCAAAATTACCCTGATAGAATAGCCTAAAGAGAGTTACTTCCAGACTCAGAACACATCAAAAAGGGGGGGGGGCAGCCAGATAGCTCAGTGAACTAAAGCACCTGCTTAGGAAGACTGCAGTGGCCAGGGTTTGATCCCAGGCATGCTGTGCCAGCCCTGCCCCCAGGACATACTGAGATGGCAATTGAGACTGGGCATGGTGGCGCACACCTATAATCCCAGCGCTTGGGAAGCTGAAAACAGGAGAATCACTACAAGTCTAATCTACATAGTGAGACCCTGTAGACCCTGTACTAAGTACATTAAAAAAAGAAAAAAAAAAAAAAATATCCAGGTGCATCTGATAGTAGGCTCTCACTAATCAGCCAATAACTTCATATATGATTGCTTCCTCAAAACTGAGAAACATACATTTTGTTATTAGTTCTCACCTAATTTATGGTATTTTCTTACAGCAGCTTGAAAAACTAAGGCATAAGTGAAATGTTCATTTGATTTAGTTTTTATTCCATTTAGTACTACTAAACTTGTCTATACTTCAAAACTCATGTCTGTATTTCAAAACTCATGTGTATATGTAATGTGTTTAACTGATTACAGTTTTGAAATATTTTTTAAAAAGAAAATTAAGTGAGAAAAGATACCTAGAACTCTGTATACTGTAGAAAAATATAAAATCTTTCTGCAGAAAAACTTTTGTGAGACACTCATTATAAAAAGGGAAAGAGTAAAGACAGTTGTAAAAATAAGCTTATAAATAATGCAAGGAATTCTAATAAATTCATCCCATTCTCCATCTCTACAATTTAAGTACCACTATCCCAAATACTCACTGTACTACTTTCTACCAGGTCAAACTATACTAATTTTAAGAAAAACACTATGTTGTATTTTAAAGGTTAACTATTTTATGCAAAAAAGCAAAAGTCGTAAGTAAGGTATGATCAGCTTCTGAACCAAGAGTTAAGATAATCTTAGGTAATACCAAAAGTGATATGATCTCACCAAAAGGCAGAAAATACTGACACATCATGTACTTGAAAAGGAGATAACTTACAAAATATTTAAAGAATATATCTCAACAATTAAAAAAAAAACTAAAAACAAAGAAACTCAATGGAAACTTTCTCAAAGTCTGAAATAAAAATTAAGCACATGAAAAAATTCTAAACATCACTATTTAGAACAATACAAAATTAAAATCCCAATGAGATAGCACTTGATATTCAGTAGGATGACTATTATCAAAAGTAAAAATATTGTGTTGACCAGGAAGTGGAGAAATTAAACCCTTCTACATTGCTGAAGGAAATATAAAACGCTATAGCTAAATGTGGAAGTAAGTAACAATCCTCAAAAAGATAAACATAATACATGATCCTGCAATTCCATATCTACATATATAACCAATAGAATAAAAGCATAGACTAAGGTGATGGGAGTCATATATGACTCCCAAAAGGTTGGAGGATCCTAAGTGTTCACTGGTGGATAGTTCAATAAATGAAACAATGGGATACAAGTAAAATTCAGTCTCACAAAAGAATTATGAAATGAATAAACAGATAAGAAATTAATTCTAATATGTGCTTACAACTTGGATGAATCTTTAACATAAGTGAAATGAGCTAGTTACAAAAGACAAAAAAGGATGATGATCCCACCTATATGCATGTCTAGAATAATCAGATTTATAGAGAAAAATATAGTAGTGAAGCCTGAGAGGGGATAATTGAGAGCTAATTTTTTAATGATGTACAACAGTTTGAGAGATGAATGGTAGTTATACAACAATGTGAATATACTCACCACTGAATTTTACACTTATAATAGAAAATTTATGTTATGAATGCTTTACTGCAATTTTAAAGCAATATGATACAGTTCAAAGACATTAACTGAAGACAGGATCAAAATGATACCCTTCCTAGACAAGTAATTTGACATTCCTGGAACTCGGTTTTCTCATATTTGAGATAAGACTGGAATAGGTGATGTCAATATAGTATTGTTTTTTGCTTTTGTTTTGCTTTATTTTTAATTCAAAGCATTCTTTGAAAGGATCTACTCGATATTAGAATAGACAATGCTGAAAATTCACCCTAGTACCACTAGTGTGGAGATAAAAGAACTAACATACCAGTTCAGTCTTAGTAGTTTTAAAAATAGTTTTAAGAAAATGTTAATAACAAGAGCAGGTAATTAACATAAGCAGATAGAGAAAGAAAAAAGAGCCAAGTATTCACCTCTAGATTTGTGGCCTGTGTCAAACTGTGTCATTATTTAAAACAGGACAGTAAAGCACACCATACATTAAACCCTCAAGACAAACAGCACAATGCCAATCAAAACATGAGTAACCAAAAAAATTTTTAAGAATGGCATTTAATCTCCCTAAAACAACCAAATTTTAAGGAGGAAAATAGCAAAAGAACAACAAAGAAATGCACATAAACTTTAGGAATCTAAATTTTAAACTGAATCACAAGAATATGTAAAACTACCAATGTTCACACAATGGAATACTGTGTGGAATACAATCACAAATTATTTTCTCTGGTATTTTATTGATTTCAAGCCACACTTAGCAACACTTCACTTTACCAAATTGTATATTTCTTATTTTCAAATTAAGAATTGATAAAAATTATAAAAACATTTTTAAAGAAATAAAAAGCAGGCCGGGGAGATAGCTCAGTTAAATAAGCGCTTGCCTGGTGAGCTCAAGGGCCACAGTTCAATCCCAGTTCCATCAAAATAAAAGGAGGAGAGGGGAGGGGAGGGGAAGAAAGAAGTGCAATACAATTCTGTAAACCACAGAAAAGATATAATGTACAAATGGTTTTATTTAGAACAAACACAAAACATATTCAAGTAAGTGTTAGCATACTCTCTAACTCGTATGTTCTTTTAGATATCTGCAGACAAATTTTAGGTCATATATGACAATACTTGTAGTAAACCCTACACATCCTTAAAATAAACCTCATGTATTTAAATATTTTTTTTCGGATAAAATGAATAATTCATTCTGGAAATTTTGAACATTTTCATGAAATTAAGAATTTTCCAAAGTAAAGAGCATTATTAAAGTTATTTTAGCCTTGTAAATAATAAGTAAATCAGCACATATCTGAGATGAAAGTATAGAGATACTTACTAAAATTAATACTGACATATCAGCTATGACAAATCCATGGTATTTCTTATAAATTAGAATATCAAATATGGCATAAAAGTATCTAATAAGATATATAGATGCAAATTAAAAGTTAACCCCATACCTAAATAGCATAATAAGTGACATGTACAGAAGAAGGAGAAAGAAAGAAAAAAGAAATTTACCATGAAAAATTATGCATAATCACCTTTAAATGTCTTCATTTTATCCAATAATTGATTATAAATTCTGTTTTTATTTTAAATGTTCCGGATCAAAAAGTAATTTTTTTTGAAAATGTATGCATTCATGTTACTAATTTAATTTTAAAAGACATATTATTAGAAGAACTGAAGCATTCTAAATAAATTAAAATCTATATTTTCTGCAAGTCATGCCACTTATAGTAAAAATCTAATAGAAAATACATTCTGAAAAACTAAGGTCACTAAATACGGTGAAAAGTAAAGATAATCTAAATAATAAAAATATTTCCATTTTAAAATGTAAAACAGTTTCACTAGAAAATAATTTCAGACATTTAAATATTTCATAAATTTAAAAATCATTTTAACATATTAAAAGTACTGGTTTTAACTAAAAACACATGATTAGTAAATTCTGCTTTTCTTTCTATAAATTTCTAAATTCAAGTAAGTATCTCTAAATGAGGCAACTCAACTCTAAATGCAGACAATAACTACAAATCATTTTCTTCAAAAATGTATCAACCAAACACGTCAGATAACGCTGAATTTTATGTAGGAGTACAAATTACTCAGTGCTTATAAATATTCATAAAATTATTTAATAGACAAAAGTGTTGGCCTTAGATATTAATTCAAGTCTTTCTTTAGATCTTTATACTCTCTCTCAAAGAAAAAGGCATTTGCTCTGTTACAAATTACACACTAAGGCAGCAACATTTTACTGAATCTCCAAAACAGATTAACTTTTATTCCAACAATTACTATAACCACAAAAGTACAATAAACTAACACATTTCAGACATTTAAAAGATTTCTATATTTGCAAAAGACTTCATCGTCAGATATTTTTCTAAAGTTTTCCATAAAACTAATATATGGATATAGAACAAATACATTTGACTTTATCTCCTTCTGAAATTATGAAAATTAACATAAGCATATTTTAACATGTAATACTTACCAACAAGTGGGAAGTTTTAGTAATTTACCATACAGAGCAGTGCTAAAGGAGGGAATAATTGGCACAGGTATGCAGTAAGATCCACTACAATCCAAAGATGTCAGTCCTGCTTGAAAGCCAAATATCTAAAACAAAAAGAAAAGATCCAAATGTTCACAAACTTTTAATAAGCACAGGATGAAATACGTCAGTTTCAAATTGCTGTACAACAGCTGCACAATATGTTCCGATGTTTTTTTTCTACTTCCCGAACAATCAACATTTTCTTTTATTCAATTTGACATCAAGTCAAAGAGCTACACATGTTGTGTTTCTTTCATATCCCTAAAAGAGCACTGCTTTTGACTAACTTTTCTAAGTTTCACATTTATTCCTATATATAACCTTCACATAGTGCATTAATATCTGCTGAAATTTACATCTATTCCATAAATATACATAGCTGACAGCATTGTCCCCACTGTAAATTATAAATTACATAACTTGGTGTTAAAATCATCTAACTAAAAGTACAATCTTAGAAATGTATTATCTTCAAGTTTCATTATTCATTCATAAAAACAATATCCAATAATATCCTAAATTGTTACTCATTTCTCTCTTCTTTTGTGAAAATAACTGTAAGATTGATATTTTATACTCCAGGAAATTTGGTACAAGGTATAATTACCCTCCTATGTTTACACTTAAAATGAGATCACACTGAAAATTGTATAAGCAATCCCTATTTTGCCTGGACAATGTAATATCTTAATAGAAATATTTTAACAGCATATTCTACATCAAACATTGCATAAAACTGATGTTTCTGTTCTAATTATTTCCAATAAAACAGACGATAAACATGTCATACTAAAAGGACTGACACAATTGCCTTCCAATAACATACAAATCAATGTAACCTCAACAGTTATCTTTAATTATTTAATCCCTGAATTTATATCCCACTGATTTCATAGCTATCAACCCAATCTGTAGGATTAATATTAACTGATAAATGCTGCAAAAACATTCTCAGATATAGTACATTTATTCAATGATCATGAAGCGAAGATCAATTTCTTAACATCAGAGCTGAGGGTGAATGTAGCTCATGAAGCAATTGTCAATACAGGAGGCTCTAGGTTTAATCCCTATGATACAACATAAATACCTTTACGGTATTAAGGTACATACAAATGGTTTCAAAATCCTATTATGACCCTAATATTAATCAACCGATAATGTAAAACACTTTCTTCCAAAACCAGTTTTTCATGAATGAAAGTGTTCTGAAAATAAAACAGTAAAAATAACATTTTCAAAGAAAACTGCATTTTAAAGGTCATTTCTATCTAATTATAGTCAAGGAAAATTAAAGTGGATGCAATTACAATATTAATTTGTATAGGTATTGCTATTAACAAATTAGCAAGTACAAAACTGATAAGAAAAAAAGCTATGTTTTGAATATCAAGATGATTACATAAAATCATAACTTAAAAATTAACATATTACATACACATTTATTCTTTCTGAAGATCTGTTTTGAATTCTAACATTTCATATTTTCTCATAAAAGTCAAGTACACAATTCTGAAATTTACAATTTATAATAATATAAAACATAATTATCAAAAAAAATTTAGTCTTCAAATATTCCTAGTAATAACAGTAACGATGTGATTTTATCACATCATACTACCTATGTTCGACCAAGAACTTTCTCAAAGCTACTTTTTAGTAGCACTCCAATGGAATTGGGTGAAGAGGAGATCCCCTGCTGGCTATCTGAAGAACTGCAAAGAACTCTGGAGAACTGCAATTTTTTTAAAAAGCTGTATTATATTTACATATTTTCTACATAAACTACTATGCAAGCATTCAAGTAGGTAAAAATTATAAACAGTATCTATTAGATATATTACCTTCTATATACTGCCAAATTATATTTAAAACATCAAATTGTGTTTATCTACCATATTAAAAAGTTTCAGTATGCATACTCCTCTAAATCATAGCAATTAGATATACAAATTTACAATATTTAAATCACCTAATGACTTGTCAAGGCTGTTTCACCAAGGTTATGAAACGTATCATCTGAAAAAAGCAAAACCAGGCAAGTATGAAGTGAAGTTACTTTCATTCAGGGTAGCACACATATCTGGAAATGTAATAAGCAGGCTAAATGCTGAAAACTAATGCTCTGAAGCACTGAAAATGTGTAACTACCAACATAAATTTTACTTGAGGTAAACAAATTTGAACAAGATGACATAAATATCGCATTAAATGAATATTAAACATAATGCCACTAAACAAAAAAAAGGCAAGAGAAAAAATATATCACCACTTTTCTAATTTTCTTTTTAAAATTTTTTGAGACAGTTTCACTATGCAGTTCAGGCTGGTCTTGAACTCACATTGTAGCCCACACTGGCCTTAATCTCACAGCAATCCTCCTGCTTCTGCCTCCCAAGTGCAAGTATTACAGGCATAAGCCACCACATCTGGCCTACTAATATTTCAAAATTTTATGACAACTGTTCTTTAATACTTCAAACAGAGGAAATTTTGAGATTTTAAAACATCATAAAACTTCTACAAGTTATTAACAGAAGTTAGGATAAATTAGGAATTACAAATTTAAACAAAAAAATGTAAAAGGTACACATTAACCATAAGTGCCCATAAAAACTAAGTAATTTGTGATATAAAAGAAATCATTTTCATGATGTCATGAAAAGCCACACAGTATAATTATTCCCTAGTTAAAAGGACAAATAACCAAACACAGGCTTCATGTGAAAAACTGTTTATGTAATACACCGAAACACATAAAAACTGATGATTTATTATGACCACATAAAAAAGCATAATAATGAACATATTCTATAGCAAAAGCATTTAGCAGTAAAAGAACTATAAAATTTTAAAGCTGACTATTTAAATGTTTGACTCAAGCATCTCATTTACAAAAAAGATGAGGTATAAAAAGGATAAAAGATGTCTTCAAAATTACATATCATTGCAGCAGCATTATGATGCTACATTCCATTTAGTTCATCAATTAGCTCAATTTTGTTAGCCTTCCTTCCTCCCTCAGCTTCACCCTTCCCCTCTCCCAAAAAAGAATGGCTGGTTCTCCACTTAGCCTTAAATAAATGAAATCTTTGAATCTTTTACCATCTGTTATGGATTGTGTCTAGTTGTCCCCCCAAAGCTTCATGCAATTATGGGGCGGACTTCTAGAGTATATGATGAATTCATGATCTAGTGCTGGGATTATGGGGTGAGTATGCTGGGATTATGGGTGTAAATGCTACTCAGATTATGGTATGATTGCTACACCCAGCCTGGGACAGATAGCCTGAATGCAACATAAGGAAGACAGACTTGCTCTCTGGAGCTATTGTTGCCAATACTCCTCCCTTTTGCTCTCTTTTGTTTTACTCTTTTCCACCAGCATGAACTGCTTCCCTCTGCCATGTTGCCAGTCTCCTTGCAACCATTTGAATATGGACTGAAACCTCCACTAACGAGCTAAATAAGCCTTTCCTTTCTTAACTTTGGGCATCAGGTACTTTGTCCCAGTAATGAGAGAAAAGTAGTTACTGAGACATCATCACTTCTCCTTCAACTATGAGTAAAACGACTTCGTTCTCCTTTCATCAGTAACCATCTTGAATGAGTAGCACAGACCCTGGTAGAAACTCCCCTCAAAGTAATTTTTGTTTATATAAATACTGAAATAAAAGAAAATGCGGATGGAAACTGACACGTTTTTCTCAGACAGGGAAAGAAGGATTTTACTTTTATCTCATCCCTAACTTAAACCAGTAAAACTATAAATACTGATTATTTTGCCACCATCTAGAATTCCAAAAATATTAATATAATCATTCTGTACTTACATTGTTGAAGATGTAAAATCCTTCAGAATACATAAGTACTTGCAAATAAACAATAAGAATGGAATAACCCTATTTTAAAATAAGCAAAATATGTGAATAGATATTTCTCTATAGCAGATATGCAAATGGCCAATATGCAATGAATATGAAAAATAAAATACTGAACACCATTACTCACTGTGGAAATATAACTGAAAACCACAAGATGGGGGGACGCTGGGGAAATGGCTCAGTAGAATAAGGCGCAAGAGCCTGAGTTCAATCCCCAGTTCCACAAGAAAAAAAAAAACAAGATGTCCCTTTATAATAGCTAAGATGCCTAAAAGCAGGACAGACAATACTAGCAAGTGTTAATGACAATGTGAACACACAGGAATCCTTATTTAATCACTGCTTAAGTAACAACACAACACAATCCTCTGGAAGAAAGTTTGGCAACTGCTAAATACATCCAAAAGAGAGTTACTATATGATTAATTTCTTGATATTATAAACCTAACAAACATAAAATTGTGACATGAATGTTCATAGCTGTATTATTCATAATAGTCAAGTAGTAAAAAAAAAATCACAAATATCCATGAAGTGATAACCAGGTAAAAAGAATTTTGTTTCTACAAAAATGAAATGTTATGATTCAGTCCTAAAAGGGAACAAAATATATATTTTTTTTTGTTTAAAACAAAATTTATTATAATAAAAGACATGATGCCATTAATCACCCTTGAATCGTCCCTTCCCTTGTCTCAAACATGCTTACCCCTCCTTCCTTGCCATTTTCTGAAGCAGCGCTGGAAGTACCTCCTTTTGTACAAAATATTTTTTTAAATATTACTTTCAGGGCCGACCAGATAGCTCAGTAGACTAAAGCACCTGCTTAGGCAGAGCACAGCAGCCAGGTTCAATCCCTGGCATGCCATGCTGGCCACACACCTGGAGCGCACTGAAATGGAGACTGAGACTGGGCATGGTTGTGCATATCTTTAATCCCAGGGGTTAGGAGGCTGAACACAGGAGAAAGACTAGAAGTCTGATCAACATAGTGAGACCCTGTAGACCCTGTACTAAAATACATTTAAAAAATAATAATAAAATATTATATTCAGGTCTCTCAATCATTTTGAGTTAATCTTTGTGTGTGGTATGAGGTAAGGTCCACCTTCATTCTTTTGCATATTAACATTCAGTTTCACAGTACTAGTTGTTACAAAAAGAATATCCTTTCAACTGAGCAGTCTTACCATGCTTGTCAAAAATCATTTGACCACATCTACGAAGGTTTATTTCCGGTATTAACCCTATTCACTGATTATATATTCCTGATATATGTCAATATCAAACTGTTTTGATTACTGTCTTAATTATTTTTCTCATAGCTGGCACACAAGACCCAACACCCACAATTTCAAGAAAGTAATGTTTACTTTGGCTGAAAGTTTGTAGAGGATTCAGTTCATAGTCAATGGACTCTAAGGTAGGGAGATATAACAGTGGGCATGGCAGAGGAGAAACAGTTCATGGCCTGTCACATGGAAAGCAGAGATCACAGTAGAAAGAACGGAAATGTACCCTTCCAGGCCACACCTCCAGTGAACCATCTCCTTTGACCAGAGTTCATCTTCTAACATCACAATTAGCTACAAACTTACCAGTGGACTAATCCATTGATGAATATCACACTTCCAAGACACAATCACTTCTCAAAAATCCCATTAATGAGTATGTGAGGCTTTGGAAGGAAATCTAGATACAGACCTTTACAACTCCTGTAACTATGTAATAAGTTTTGAAATTAAGAAGTGAAGTTCTCCAGACCCAGTCCTACCCCAGGCCCTGTGAGTGTGTGGAGAGCTTCCTCCTAACCTGCGCC
>NW_004524694.1:1589056-1590542 GCF_000260255.1 Octodon degus | reverse complement strand
AAAGTGGTTGGGATAGATATATAGTTACATTCTGTTAATGAATAGAATGATTTGTTCTAATGGTGTTTGTAAATAGGATCACAAGTCCGCATCTTGTATAGCAATTAACCACTAAGAAGAATATATGCAGTGTATTATTATGTTGAAAAATAAAAAAAATAAAAAAATAAAAAAAAAAGAAGTGAAATTCTCTACAACTGTTCTTTTCAAGGATGTTCTGGCTATTGGAGTCTCTTAAGATTTGGAAGTCCAGAGTATAGTTCAGTAATACAGGACCTTCCTAGCAAGCATGAGTCCTAAGATCAATTCCTGGTACTCAAAATTTAAAAAAAAAAAAAACTACACATGAATTATAGAATGAGTTTTTTTATTTCTTCAAAAAGAATAATTGCATTTTAAAAGGGATTGTACTCTCAGCTTTCCCATTGCTGGATATAATACCCAACCTCACAACTTAAACAGAAGATCTAATTTGGCCCACATTTTTAAGGTGACTCACTCTGTGGTCAGCTGGCTCTCAGACAGAAATATCATGAGTAAGTAAAGCCGCTCCAGTTCATAGTGGCAGGGGTATAGAGCAAGAAAAGAGAGCCAGAGATAAAGGGAAAAAGGAAGAACTATAGTTTTGCTTTTTTTCTTTTTTTTTGCAGTACCAGGAATTGAACTCAGGACCTAGCACTTGCCTGGCAGCCGCTTAACTTATTGAGCTATTTCCCTAGCCCAGTAACAGACACAATACCCAAAGCAATGACTCCATAATCTACCCAGACATACCCAGAAGTGTGTTCCACTAATCCCCTGGGTGCCCTTCACACCAATCAAGCTGACACAATGAAGCTTAATAATCATATTTTAACAATACTGACTTCCAATCCATGAGCAGTAGTTGTGTTTCCTTTTACTTATATCTCCATTTCTTTCAACAATGTTTTATAGTTCTCATTGTACAAGTCTCTGTCTTCCTAGTTAACTTAGGCAAAAAACCTCTCAGAAGAAAACAGCAAAAGCAAGCTACAGGCAATAGTCCAAATCCCATACACTGTTTATTTCTGCACAACTTGTAAGTTAGTAATTTTTGTATAAATATTTATAATCAATGTAATGATAACATAAATACTCAACTGAAAACTCAATTATGTAAAATGTTATCTCAAGAAAAAGAAATATATACTTTTCATTAATAAAATTATAGAAAATATTTTTTGATTAGTAACATTTCCAATGTTGTCAACTCAAAAATTATGGAAACTTTATTCCTCTTTACATACTTACACAATCATCAATTTTTTTTCTACTGACCCACAAAACCTAAAAATATTCACTCTCTCGCCTTTTAGACAAAATTTGTTTTTCCCTCCCTCTAAGGTATAACCTGAAAATTGGAATAAATGAGTATTAAGACATGTGTAGCTGGGGAGATGGCTCAGTGGAATAAGCACTTCCCTGGCAAGGGCAAGGGCCTGAGTTCAATCCCCGGTTCTGCAAA
>NW_004524694.1:1565811-1588481 GCF_000260255.1 Octodon degus | reverse complement strand
AAAAAAAAAAAAAAAAAAAAATTTATAATTGGGGAAGCTGCCCATTAGCTCAGGTGTTTAAGTGCCTGCTGAAACAAAGCAGTCAGGCTCAGGATGCTGTGATTCGATCCCCTCATTTTCAAGCCAAATCAGACCTGCCCTGAAGGCATCCTGAGCAGCCCCACCCCCCAAAAAAAATAGAATATCAGATATTTTGCAACTCTGATAAGCTACTTGATGTCATTCTGATTTAAAGGATGAGTATGTCAAATGAAAGAAGAGGACTTGATAAGACACTGGCAAGTTTTATCTCTGGGGACAGGGATTTGAGAAAATACTGCTCAATGGATATAAAATTTCAGTTAGGAAGAATAAGTTCAACAGACAACTGCATAAGGTCTAGAACATACTGTATTTTCAAAATGAATGAGATTTTAAGTGTTCTCACCAAAAAAAAATACTATGTAAGGTAATATGTAAATTCATTAGCTTAAGTCATTCTATAATAAATTTTATCTTCATAGTATGTATATACATCCATACCCACTCTCCAAATTGATTTCATTTCATAAATTGAGAATTATAAATCATTTCATCATCAACTAATACAAAGTATACAGAGAAATCAAACATCTAAGTATATAAACTTTACTAAAAATGTCAAACATACATGACCAAAAAAACCCTCTACTGTGTTATTAAAGCTCTGTAACACTACAAAAGAAATTTTGAAAATTCTTTAAGTTACTGAAATTGTCTCAAGTACAAACTGCTATAAACTTTGTAACAAATTAGAATTCTGTGTCAGTTCGAGTCATATAAATGAACAAATCCCAAAAGTACTAAAATGTACTTGAAATTCTGTATCACCTGTAATTTTTGGTTTTAATTCTAATTTATACTTTTTTAAAAGTTTAAAAGAATAAGAAAATAATATGCACTACACCACAGAAATATCAAGAATGAAATGAACTATCAAAAACAACATGGGGTTAAGGTTTTTCTTTTAATATTCAATATTCTTAATGCTAATGAATAGTTTTCCTACATACAGTGTTCCTATGGTGCCCAACACTTTCCTTTAAATTATCTATTTAAATCATCCCAAAAAAGCTTTAAAGTGATCAAAAAATAAAACTAAACTGTGTATGTATCAAAAGCATAACTGTACAGATCACACTGTAAATAATTTTTACTATAAATTTAATTGGATTTTAACATATTAACAAACAGAAATGATGAACAACTATTCTTATAACTTCTGATAAGTATGGTAACTATACTGGTAACCAAGGACTTTGACACAATTTTCCTTGAAGATGAGGGTACAGCTTCTTTACCATTAATGTTGCATGTCTTCAAGATGGAAAGAAAATTATGTTAAAAATGGATGAATTTTATACAAGCAGAATAACTTTGAAAGAATGTAAATTACCTGAAATAGACCTATTTTTAAAAAATACATATTAAACTGATAAGGTTATGTCAACATTTTAAAATATCATACACTTCTGTGTTTTGGTGGGAATAAGTAAAAAAATACAAGTATAAAGTATTTTCTAACTAGCTAGCTTTGAAAAAATTCTTCCGCTATTCTCCCTGAAACATTAAACACTCTAGCAGATAATTATAATAGCCTCCCCTCAAAAGTCACCCTTCTCTGGATCCTTATCACTTTGCAATCTGATACATTTTTCTTCCAATTCTCTTGAGAAAAAGTTTTACCAGGACATCTAGTAACTATGTTCTTCTCTTTTACCATTTGAAAATAACTAAATTTTAATATATCAAAATTAATCTGCAAGGCCAGCCAAATAGCTCAGCAGATTAAAGTGCTCGCTGGCAGGCACAGGGACCTGCAGTGCTGGTGCCAACCTAAGGGCACACCAAGACTGCAATTGAGACTGGGCATGGTGGCTCATGCCTATAATCCCAGCTCTTGGGAGGATATAAATAGGAGAATCACTATGAGACCAATCTACATAGTGAGACCCTGAACACCTTATAGACCCTTCCCTAAAAAATACAAAAAGAAGAAAAAGAAATTAGTCTGCAAACAATTTAAAACTATCATTAAAATTCACCTCTTCTTTACAACTACACAAGTAGTCAAGACATTTCAAACAATAAACTATAATCCATGAAACAAGAGTCAGGGGTTCTATTTAAGAAGTCCTTTAATATGTTAGTACTTTACCTAAAGTTGAATAGTGGTCTTTTTTAGAATTTATCCATGAATGACTTGATAAAACAGAATTTGATTAAGTATGTGATGTTTCTCCTTAGACCATAGATTTATTGCTTTTAAAAACAGTGATTACTCAACTTTTGAGCTGAGTATCCATACAGAAAAGCATTACTTATTTTAAAAAACTGCAGCTGGGCAAAGCTTCTAATAATTCACTTCACCTAACTACAGGTAAACTAATAAAGATTTTTCTCTTTGTATCAAGATAAATACATAAAAAAAGATAGATACATAATTTAACTAGAAGGAAGTAACTAAAAACATGTTAAACCCTCTTTATGAAACATTATGCCTCAGATAAATGTTTCCTCCAAACAAATCATGAGTCTTTTAAAGCATGCGTGTTAGACTGGTTTTTTTCACACTGCTTGTAAAAGTCATCATTATTAATGATACATTAAATCCTCAAACTTATTAAAAACATCAAGATACTAATTCAAAATCATGAAACAAAAATATTTAGTAAATGTATTTTGATCTTTAATTATATTGCAATAGTGATTAAATATTACATTTTATTTAAATCATAAAATGAAGTACTAATTCTGTGAAAAGACTGTAAGAAAAAAATGTGTTGTTCTCAAAGTGAGATAGGTATTTAAGAAACAAGAAAAAGCACTTTTCATACCTTAAGATAACAGTGTACGTAGCAATAATGAAGCAGGTTATCAGAAGGCTGATTAAGGCTGCTGACCACATGCACCAACTGTTCAGCATACATTGGGACAGAATGTTCCAGATTAATTTTATCCACCAATATCTGAATGGATGGCAAAGGCCGAAGATATTGGAAATTTGTAGTATTCGTGAAGTTACTTGAATTCTGGAAAATAATAATGGTTGATTTTATATGTGAAGAGTATAGCCATGTCTGATATATAATCACCTATAGATAAGATTTTGACTTGCATACCTTGCAGTGACATTCTATCAAGGTAGAAGCCATAACTATCAATACAGTTCTTACTATAAACAAACATCAATATGTTCTATAAATTTCAAAGAATGCGTATTTTTATAAAACTACCTTTTCCTCTTAGCTAATGCTTTTCATTTCTTCAGTCAACTGAAACAATATGACTATATGTCTCAGTATGATTAAACTAGAACTTTCATCATTGTATTATATCCAACAATATGTTTAAATTTATTAACAATTTATAACAGTCACAGACACATTACCACTAATCTCTCTCAAAATATTCCCTTCAGGGGCTGGAGAGATGGCTCAGTGGTCTAAAGCACCTACTTGAAACAGGCTTGGCAGAGCACAGGGACCGCGGTTCGATCCCCAGCACCACATGCCAGCCAGACCCGCCCCCTGGTGGGCTGAGCTGGCCACACACACACACAATAAATAAATGTAATAAATAAATATTAAAAAAAAAAAAATTTTCCCTTCACTTTGAATGCACTTGTCTCATCATTCTTGGCACTTTTTAAAACAATTTATGCCTTCAGTTGCATTGTCATGACTGTCTTGATGTCTTTTGCATTTGACTCTTTACTGCAGATGTTATTAATTCAGGGATTTCTTTTTTTTATTTCCAATCTGAGTTCCTCTATACCTTTCTGCAGCTGTTTATTTCAGAAGCCGTTGATTCTTTGCTTTCAGCTGTGTGATTCCCAATTTGTTCTGTGTTAGTGTCCTCTGCCCTTTTTATGGGTGGGCTTGGGTTCTAAGATTGCTTTTTGTTCTTCTTGTCATTTTGTGTAGCACTGTCTTCTGACCTTTGTTGATCTTTGTTGCAGTTACAACCTTAGCACCTACTGAAGTTCAGGTGCAGATCTGCAAAGTTTGGATTTATTCAGCAGTGCCTGGCTTGGGTCTGGCTGCTGTGCTCAGCTCTTTCCTGTTGCTGCCCTTGAGGGTGAACCTGTTGTGCCCCTCTGGCAAGATGTTCTGCTCTTGGACTAGCTGGGTGGTTCTCCCCTACACTCTCTGCAGGGATTGCAGCTGCAGGGTTTCACCCAGGCCTGTGTGCCAGGCCTGAGCTAAGTCTGGAGGGGATAAGATGGAGTAGGGGGGAGAGGCAGCTCTCCCACACACTCACTGGGCCTGGTCTAGGACTGGATCTGGGGGTTCCCGGAACACAGCAGAAATTCCTACTAGGCGGGCGGGGGCGGGGGGTACTACGGAGTCATGGGGGGCGTCCCAAGGGGGTGGAAGAGGGTCTCACCCACGCTGCGCCTGGGCTGGGACCAGTAGGTCCCGCTGGCACAGGGTAGCCGGAAGCTCTCCCACACACTCACTGGGCCTGGGCTAGGACTGGGTCTGGGGGTTCCCGGAATGCAGCAGAAATTCCTACTCAGCAGGCGGGGTGGGGGAGGTGCTGCGGAGTGGTGGAGGGCGTCCCAAGGGGGTGGAAGAGGGTCTCACCCATGCTGCGCCTGGACTGGGACCAGTAGGTCCCACCGGTGCAGGGTAGCAGGAAGTTCTCCCACACACTCACCGGGCCTGGGCTAGGACTGGGTCTTGAGCCTTCCATTCCTTACATGATACAGAATGGCAGCATTCCACATTTTTTATCAAACCTCTCAAAGACATTTATGAAAGAGCACCTCCATAACTGCTCTAGAAAGTGGCAAGAACAATCACAAAAGTGTGTTTGAAGTGAAAGAGAGTATTCGAGGGTGATAAATGGCAATGTGTATTTTACAGTAATAATTTTGTACTTAAGCAATAACCATCCTTTTTGATCATCCCTTGTATTTTCTTAAGCCTGATGATTCCAAAATAATTTCTAGATATCCAGAAGTCAGCAAGCTTTTATTTTTCTTTCCCTTTATTCATATTTAGATAATTAAGTGAACTACAAGACACACAAAAGACAGTTACAATAAGCAAAGTATTCTGGAAGGAAAAAAAAAGTCTGATTAAAACTATATTTACTAATAATATACAAAGTACTAAGAATCTTGAAGAGGGCTTGTTAGGGTCTGCAGAACCTTTATGAATTTCCAAATAAATATAGCTAAGTTTTAAAGTTTTAAGGTATCCACAGTATGTCCCTAATTGATAAATAACCTACCTTCTGATCCCAGAACTAACTTCCTTAAATGCCCTGTGAATCTCATATTGCTTTCCATGTAGAGGAATGTGAAAATATGTAAGAAGAGTAGTTCCTCTGTTTTGTTTGACTTCACTGTCACAATAATATTGCCTTTGTGCAGGCATTTCCCAAAGATGGTAAATGCTACATAATACTTTCCCACTCAATAGAAATCCAAGTATAATTTCTGAGAAACAACATAGTAAACCTAGTTAGCTAAAATGAGCATACAATCTTGTTTGTTCATTATTATAAATTAAATCACTATTTAATTGGTAATTGCTTTGTTTTTTAAAGTAGCTTTTGTTGGATGAACAAGAAAAAAACGTGAAGAAATCTGAAGTGTGGAGCTCAATGAATTCATATTCTGTTAACTATCACCCACTTAAAGCACCCTGGAAGTCTATCCAATGTTCCTTTTTTAGGAAATACAAAATGCCCACCAGAGATAGCCAATGTTATCATTTCAGTCACCATAGGCAGTTTATAGTCTCTTCTTGAACATCATGTAGAATTACAAAGCACTTTTTCATTCATAATATCTATGGAAATTATACTGTTTTGGGTTTTGGGGTTTGTTTGTTTTTTTGGGTTTTTTTGTTTGTTTGTATGTAGGACAGGGTAAACAGGGTCTCACTGGGTAGATCGGACTCATAGTGATCCTCCTGTTTACAGCCTCCCAAGTGCTGGGATTACAGGCGCTATACTGTTACTTTTTGATTTGACATTTTTATCATTATACAATGATCCTTATCTCTGACAATAATCCATACCCTCAATTTACTTTAGGCATTGAAACAGACCTACTACATTCTTTTGGTTAGCATTTAAAACATAAGATTTTTTCACCTTTTTACTTTTCACCTGTGCCCTTAGACTTTTGAGTTACAAAATTTAATTATGTTGTAATAGTTCAGGTGTCTTTTGAAATCTTCCACTTTTGTATCTTTTTCCTTGCAGTAAAAGTCACTTAAACTCCATGAGTCAGAGCCCCAGCATCTTTTTGTGTGTATGTATGTACAAGTATATGTTGTTGGGGGTTGAAGCCAGGGCCTCATGCACACTAGGCAAGTTTTAAACAAGTAATCTATAGCCCCAGCTGATCAATATCTCATTACATCTACTAATATTTTTAATTGTCTTCTTTAAACTCAATTTAATTTGTTCTATTTTTTAGTATACCTCAATTTTTATTCAGTATCTGACATGGATAAGCAATAATAAAAGATTTTTATATTATCTTCATCCAAAGTGAATTACCTATTCTTTAGCAAATAGAATACAAACAGATCATCTTGGTTCTCTTCAGGACTAGAATTAGGAGTAATCTTACTTCAATTTTTACTTACTGAGAGGGTATGGCCCTTATAAGGTCTCTAAAAAAAGCAACAAGTATTTACTTGACAAAAAAAAACTGAATTCTTAATTATTGATACCCCACATAACAAAGAGAGTAAATTTTCTGCATTAGTCTTTTACCTCTTTTTTTTTTTTAACCTCTTTTTGCTGCTAGGTTTCATTTCCTAAAATGTTGCACTGTACATGAGAAGTTAAGAGGTTAAAAAGCAACCTAAAGGGATTCTTGTTTTTACTGCAACCTGAAGGGATTCTTGTTTTTAGTACTGTGAAAAAATAGAATCATAGAAGATGCTCAACGAACACAACAAAAGGGATAGGGTATAGCTCAGCAGTGCAGCATCTGCCTAGCAAAAAAACAGAACTAGTTTAAAACACAGCAAACCTCAAACCAAAGAAAATTATCAGGTGTTAAATGAGGAAAATATATATGTACTAAAGACAGACCCTCAAAATATATAAAGCCAAAACCAATAAAAAGGCAAAAAAATGATGTGTCACTACAATTAACAAAAGAACATACAGATCAAAAAAGCCGAGATAATAAATTTAAAATGCCTTGAATTAAATGAAAATGAAAGCAGAAGCAGTAACAAAATTTAAAACAGAAATAAATATAAATAAAAAAGAAAATAATAGAAAAAACTAACAATATCAAAAACTTTGATTTTTTTTTTTTTTTTTAAATCAGTAAGCTTCTAGCCAGGCTGCAAAACAAAACCAAAGAGAAGGGACACAAATTACTAACATCACATCAAAGAGAAATTTCATTACAAAACCATGGGCAATAAATTGATAATAAAAGAATACTATAAACAATTCTATGCCTTTAAATTTGATAACAGAGATGAAACAAGCCAATTTAAAAAAAAAAAAAAAAACCACTAGCTGATAACCCAGGTCATGGCTCTTTCATTATTAATTAGAAATGTAAAATCATACAGTCACATAGAACACAATTTGGCAGTTTCTTAGAAAACTAAACATACTCTTCCCATGCAACCCAGTAACTGTGTTAGTTTGTATTTACTCCAAGTAATTGAGAGCTGCAGAAAATACTGCAAACAGATGTGTAATAGTAGCTTTATTCATAACTGCCAAAACTTTAAAGTAACCAATATATATCATTCAGTAGACAAATGGACAAATATACTGTGATAATTAATATATAATGGAATATTGTTCAGTACTTAAATGAGATTTAATTCCATGAAAAGAACTGAGGGGTATCTGAAAGTATAGTATAGAAAGAAGCTAGTCTGAAGAGGCCATGTACTAGAAGATTCTAAATATATAACATTCTAGGAAAGGCAAAACAGTAAAAATACCAGGAGTTGCCAGTAGTTGGAGTGAGACATAAAAAAGAGAAGCATTACAGGAGTTTTCTGCACAATACTATTACAGGAGATGTATGCATTATACACGGCAAAACCAATACAATGTAAAAACATTTAAAGTGAATTATAACAGAAACTAGGGACTCTGATATACTGATAAGATTCCGGCAATTATAACAAGTTTCCCACTCTGATGAGGGAGATTGATAAGCAATACATATGTACAGGCAAAAAGTATATACGAAATCACTATACTTCTTGCTCAATTTTTGACATGAACCTAAATTATTTTAAAAATACCGTATAGTCCCAGTGACTACATTTGTTGTAAACTTACTGATTGAACACAGTTTTGTCCCACATCACACCCATCCTATGATTTGCCATTGGATCAATATTACCTAAGTGACTATACCTACAATCTTATTGACCAGTTATATTGCTCTATCCCACCTTAAGCCTGCATCACCTCACAGCTTTGCTCAGTCACATGCTAGAAAAATAGGATTGGTAGGGAACCCAGTTTCTGGGCCCCCTTCTGTCACTCTTACGAAGAAACTTTCCTTCTCTCAATAAATTCTTCCTACTCTTAAAAAATACATAAAAAATTAAAAACACTGTAAAACCTATTTAAAAGTAACAAAATTAGAAATGACACCAAATACTGATGTTTCGATTTTTTTCAAGATGATGTCAAAATCCTAAAACAATTCTTAATGATGAGTGGTCAACAGGGAGCAAATATACAAAATAAAACTAATGTCTCATCATCAATGCTCTGCCATTCATTTTAAAGTTAGCACATTTTTTATTTCTATAAACATCTTCATTATATGGACATCCAAAGAAACATGAATAGAACGTATGTATTTAAATCAAATTCAAAAAGTAACATATTATACATGGACTTTAATAAGTCCTCATTAACAGTAACAGCAATATTAATGGGTTCTTAAAATAGGCAAAATTATTTATATGCATTGTCTCAATCAATATTCAAAATGATCCTAAAGAAACTACAGCATACTGACAATCTCACACAAATATATGTCACAAGGTGAGGCTCAACCACATTAAACCTGAGTCTAGGTAGAAAACTTCATTCATTTCCCATGATGTGTAAAGTTGTCATGAGACATTTTCTCATCAACTCTCTTCGTTCAAATGAGATGTAGGGCTTCCCACCGACCTCCTACCCTTAGAATATAGCTGAAGGCTATCCAATTGCTCAGCCTCAGACAGTGTAAGGCTGACTCCTTACCAAACAGGTATCCTACTATTCATGTTTTAGGTTACATGGTTCTTGGCTACTATACTGTCCTATGAGATAAAGATAGATAGATAGATAGATAGATAGATAGATAGATAGATAATTATTATTTCCAAAGAAAGGAATGAGGCTGTGACATGAAACAATGGTTTAAGGTTCTTCATTTCAAAGTTCTTCAACATTTCTTCATATAACCTTGCCTTACCTTTTTAACATATATATAGTAAAAACTACTGAAGATTAACAAACATGCTTAAATTCCTTTTCCTCCATCACAGAAAACTATTTAAGCACATATTCTCTTACTTAATAAACAAAAATACATATATATGAGTTTGTGAACAGTAGTGAATTACAAATATACCTTCTCCCTCATGATGATAGGAAGTAAATGATCTAGTAAATTGAATTCAGCCATGGAAACTGTGAAGGTACATTTGAGAAGAGTAACACTTGTATGTCGAGTAGGAATATATTCTTCTAGAGATGCCAATTCTTCAGGATTCAATATTGTTTCATTTTGATCCTTAATTTCTATAATAAAAATAAAAATATAGTGAAGAATCATGTAACAGATACGTAACATAATTAATTTCATTACATGAAAATATGAATTAACCATTGCCCCAAATAATTAAGGGCAAATTCTCTTCATCAATAATGATGAAGTTGATGCTCGCCCATAATCCAAGCACTCTGCGAAGGTGAGGCAAGAAGATCACAAGGTGAAACCAGGCTGGACAATTTAGAAATTTAGTAACAAAATTTAACTAGTCTCTTACTTTAAAATATCTTTTAGTAAGTTCCCGGGCTAGAGAGATGGCTCAGTAGAATAAGCACTTCCCTGGCAAGCGCAAGGGCCTGAGTTCAATCCTCAGTTCCACAAAAAAAAAAAAAAAACACATCAGAAGTAAGTTCCCAATTTGTTTCTTTAAAAGCTTACTTCCTTTCTGGTAATCAAACTACTACCGATATTAAGTAAAGACAAACCACAGGCTGTAATGAAATTATTTGCCATAGACAGATATACAGACAATAAGGGACAGAGATCAGCACAAGAGACTTGTACCAATAGCATATTTCTAAAACTAAAAACTTCTAAAAAATCATCAGAAAAATCATTCAACTGATAAATAGGAAAAACAAGATAGAATAAGCAAAATATCACATATCCAAATGTGCAAAAATATCAATAAAAAGCTAATCAACAGCATTAGGTATCAGAACTATACACTCGTTAACATGGATTCCAAAATACTGAAAATACTATTTATTGCCAAGCATATATAAGAACACAGGTCAATGAAATTTTTCTATAAAGAGAAATACAGGGCTGGTGAGATGGCTCAGTGGTCTAAAGCACCTACTTAGAACAAGCTTAGCAAAGCACAGGGACCGCGGTTCAATCCTCCAGCACCACGTGCCAGCCAGCCCCACCCCCTGGTGGGCTGAGCTGGACAAACACACACACACACACACACACACACACACTAAATTAAAAAAAGAGAAATACAGAAAATATTTTAGACTTTGTGAGACTTACTGTCACAACAATTCAAATCTGCCATTGTAACATGAAAGAAGCCACAAAAAATATATTGTGCTATAATGATGGCTATGTTCTAATAAAACTTTATTTATGATCACAGAATTAAGTTTTATATAATTTTTATGTGTCACAAAACAAAATTTTTTCCTTTTTTTAACAATTTTATTGAGGAACAAATAGCAATGAGACAATTTCAAAACTGATTCATAGGAGTTTCAATAATTAATACATTGCATATTGTTGTCTCCTTAGTAGTTATTCATAGGACAAGATACAGACACGATATGCTGCCCACAAACACTATCAGTACAAATCTTTCTATTCATTGAATTAAGAGAAAGTAGCTACATATCTATCCGATTTTGAATATACAGATACAAAATGGTCCTTCATTTGTATCCGTTTTTTTTGTTTAGTTTTGTCAGAGATGGTATTCCACTGTCCCAAATTCTCTGATCAAGGAGATTATGGGGTCAAAGAGGAAAGTGATCAACGATGTACAGTATGCCTAAGGAGAGTCACATGGAGAGAAAACATTCTCTCAGGCTTTCACAGAAAGAAAATTGGCCAAGCAATGACCGTGACTCATCCACATGGCTAACACTGACAAAGGATCTACAAACTGTAGTATAAGGTTTCAGGGTAAATCCTGAGGGGATTGAACTGACCTTGGCAGATACAAAAGTTACTTTTCTTGTTATATAGGTCTTGCTTTATCTTGGTCTTAACCATGCAGCAGAAAAGTATAAAAACGAGGCATAAAAAGTAAAGCCATATTAATATGCTGAGCTTTAAAAGGCTCAAGTTAACAGCTTCTGACATTACCAGTCCTACGGAGAACCCACTACTGTTATGGACTACTGGACTATATTGGAATATTTTGCTGAATTCACGTACCTACAATATTTAAATGACAAAATTCTTTCCTTTTAACCATTTTAAATGTAAAAAAGCTATTTTTGACTCATTGGCTATAAAAAATAGTAGCAGATCATACACTGATCTCAAAAGCTACTACACTGCTATTGGCAGGAGTGTAAAGTAATGAAAACACTTAATATAGTTTAAAAGTATGTACTAAAAATAATATGTAATACTTTGACCTCAGAGACTCGTAAGAATCCAACAAAAATACATATATTTATTTACCAAATGACATGACTACAATATCTGTAGCATCACTATCAAAATATTCAAAAACTAGGAACTAATCAAATATTTACCAACACTAAAATAGTACAGTAATATACTCAAGGCAAACAGAATCTTTTAATGTGAGACAAAGACAAGCCAAAGAGCCCACACTGTACCATTCCATATATACAAATTTAAAATAAAATGAAATCTGTGACATAAGAAGAAAAGGTAACATTTACCCTGAGAACAGAATATTTATTAATCAAAAGAGGGTACAATGGGGATTTCGGACTTAGAACTGGTAAGTTTATATTTCTTGGCCAGTTACTTAAATACATGTGATTAAGTCTGCAAAATTCACAGAACTAGTCTATTTGGAATTATATATATTAAGAAAAAGTTAAGAAAAAATGTTAGCAAAACTGCTAACAACTTAAGATCTGCTGAGCAGAGTGGTAGATGTCTGTAATACCAGACCTGGGGTGGCTGAAGCAGGTGGATCACCATGAGATCAAGGCCAGCCTAGGCTAAATAATGAGTTCACGGCCAGCCTAAACTACAAAGAGAGACTCTGCCTCCCAAAAATAAAATAAGTAAGATTTAATACATATGTACTCAGAGAGAGAGAGAGAGAGAGTGAGTCTGTGTGTTTGTGTGTGTAGACAGACCTCTCTGCATGGTGCTGATATGTAAGAATTTCAGTGAACACAGTCACCAGTGAAATATCAACAACTGGGACCAGGGAGATGACTCAGTAGAATAAGCACTTCCCTGGCAAGCACAAGGGTCTGAGTTCAATCCCTATTTCTAAAAAAAAAAAAAGAAGAAGAAGAAGAAGAAGAAGAAGTAATCAACAACTACAGTGTATTAACTGTGAGTAACTGCATAAATTCCTAACTGCTAGTTCTTCAGTCTATAAGTCATTATTTGGGAAATAATAGATGAATATCATGATCAGTGACCTATAACATCATATCTTTCAATTGTAGCATGCTTTGAACACTGGTTACTGAAGATAGAGCATTTAGCTCACAGAAAAACAGCAAAGTCTACAGAAGTGCTGCCTCCTCATACATCTACTTGACAGTTTACTAAAATGAAAAATAGAGAAATGAGGATCAAAGATAAAAGTGCAATGAAGAAACAAAAACACTGGAAGTGAAATTCTAATTAACCCTTAAAAAAAGTGACAGAAGAAACAGCCTGAGTGTACGAATATCAACATCACATCTTTACACAGACTCTATGTACTCACCTACACAAACTTATTAAAAACAAATGTAGATACAATAAAGAAGAACAGTTGCAATAGAAAGGATATGGGTGTCCTAAGGGAAGTGATGCCAAGCCAACTACTTCTTTTTTTTTTTTTCAAAGTTTTATTGATAAACAGATAGCAATGAGACAGTTTCGAATCCAATCGGAAGTACAGTTTCAACAAATAATACACTGCATATATTCTTCTTAGTGGTTAATTGCTGTACACGATGTGGACTTGTGATGCTATTTACAAACACCATTAGAACAAATCATTCTATTCATTAAGAGAATGCAACTATATATCTATCCTAACCACTTGGAATACACAAATACAAAATGGACATTCATCGGTATGCCCCATTTTTTCTAAGTTCCGTTATTGAATATTATAGGTGTGTAAACTCAGCAAAATATTCTAAAAGAGTCCAGTAGCCCATAATAGCATTGGATCCTCTGTTTAACGCAAACTACTTCTTGCCACAGGAACCCTCAGGGGTTTTCAAGATATTAAAAATGAATAGGACGAAATACTAGAATCTTATTCAAACTTAGAAAGCAGTATGACAACTTGTTAACACACAGGAAACATACTCTATGCTACAAAGAAGTAAGAACTGTTCAATCTTTTTTTATTTTTTAAAGCATACAAAATATTAAGAAAACTGCATTAGAAATACAAAATTTCACTAAACTAAGGAATAGGAATTAAACAATGCTGAGTTGTTGTTGCATGATTGTTGCATGTTGCAATACTGCATGATGTTATCTTCAAATTACTTTTTTAAGTTACCAGATATAAATGTGCAAAACTGGTTTTTAAAAAAGTTGTAAGAGGGCTGGAGAGCTAGCTCAGTAGAATGAGTGCTTGCCTCGCAAGTGCAAGGTCCTGAGTTCAATCCCCAGTTCCTCAGCAAAAAAGGAAAAAAAAAAGTTATAAGAAATTAAAAAATAAGAATAAAAAGAGAATTATTTTAAGGATTAACTGTTTCTTTCAAAAGACCAGCAGAAATCAGCAGTACAATTATCTGAACTATCCCGCATATATACATAAATATATTATTTTCCCTCCTTCCAGTTTTTCCTTCCCACTGAACAAATTCTTTCCCCTTCACAGTATCTATTGTACTTTTCAGATTAAATTTATTCTTTCACATTAGTCCTCCCACTAGTCCAAAATACAGTGTTTGTACCGGCGAGTCTGATTTATTTCACTTAACAAAACACTGTCTAGCATATCCTTTTACCTATAAAAGTCATGAATTTATCTTTTTTATAGCTGAGTAATACTCCACTGTGTAAAAATACCGTATCTTTGTTTATCCATTCCTCAGTTGATGAGCATTTGAGTTGTTTCCAAGATTTAGCTTTGACAAATTCTGCTGCTATAAACATGGGTGTACATATATCACTGTGTTATGATGATTTCAGTTCTTTTGGAAAAATACCTAGGTGGGGAATAGCTGGCTTGAATGTGACCTCTAATCCTAGCATTTGAGGACTCTCCATACTGATTTCCATAATGAGAACCATTCAATCTTAAATATTTGTTTACATACATTAAATTTCAAAATTTATAATTTCTTTTACTTTTTATCATTTTTCTATAAGTAAGAGAGCTTATAATATTTTTACAGAAATTTCTAAGGGCTTTGGAACAATATTAATTTTTCACACTATTAAAGATCACTTTGCATGATAATTATTTTCTTAAACCACTATGTATCATCAGAATTGCCTACATATTAAACTACTGTTAGCTAGCAAGTATATATCACATATTTTAGATTACCAATTGCTTCAAATAAAAATTTATTTTATTATTTTTTCAGAGATCACAAATTTCCCTGGAGGATTTATTGTATCCTCTTTCATTTAGCAATAAAACTCTCAGATTTTTAAGTCATAGATATAGACTTCTAGATATTACCTTACCATGTCACTACTTTGGTAAAATAAGATGACAGAGACATATCCTTAAAACGAAAACTCGTATCTACACTGCTTTTCCCTGTTCTCATTCTTGCTAATAAAAATTATATATTGTAAGGGCAAGAAAACATTAATTACTACTCTAAATTCAGGCTATTTTTAGTTTGAAGTTAAAATAGTGATTACTAGAAGAGGCTGGTACATAGTAGGAGGTTGGATGGCAGGCACCAAAACAATAATAAAAGAAAGAAATTTTGATGTTTCAGAGAAGGACAGCTCTTGTTCAGAATGATCTAATATATATTTAATGAAGATTTAGAAGGAATTTAAAGGCTCTACAAATAATGAGGGGAATGAAACGTTAACTTATCCAGATGTGCTGAGATATCATAAGACAAACACAGAAGACACTTTGACAAAGGTGTCAAATAGTCAATAAAGGGTAACCATTTCAAAAATGATACTTGTTGCAACATGAAAAGCAATCTAAAACATATAAATCTCTAAGCAGCACTCCTTATCAAAAAACAAGTATACTCAAAGGAATTAACAGATTTCCATATAAAATTAAAAATGGGAAAAGTTTAATAAGAAACAATCTAACTAGAAAATGAGTAAAAAAAGAAAAAAGAAAAAGAAAAAGAAGAACATGAAGAGATAGTTCATTAAGGGCAAATGAAAACAAAAAAAAAAATTAATGGCAAACAAGCACATGACATGAGCCAATAAAATGTAAAAGGTACAAAGGACTGCTAATTAAAACCTGGGAATGTAAGGGTCAGCGAGATAGCTCAGCAGATTAACTGCCTGCTTAGGCAAGTGCAGGGACCAGGGTTCGATCCCCAGTACCAAATGCCACGCCAGCACCGCCTCAGGATGCACCGAGCCAGTGACAGAGTCTGGGAATGGTGGCACACACCTGTAATACCAGCACTGGGGAGGTTGAAAACAGAAGGATCACTATGAGTCCAACCTGCGTGGTGAAACCCTGTACTAAATCAATCAATCAATCAATCAATCAATCAATCAATCCAGGGAACTACCAGGAGGTTCGAGGCTAGCCTTGGCTATACAGGAAGTTTAAGGCCAGCCTGAATTACATGGTGAGACTCTATCTCAAGAAACAAAAACTACAGAACTTTCAGAATGGCTATAATTTTTTCAAAGTGACAACATCAAATGCTAAAAGGATGTAAAGCAACTGGTTCATTCATTCATTGCTAGTGGAAATGCAAAACGGTACTACTATTCCTGAAAAGTTTGGCAAATTCTTTTTAAAAATTAAACATATCATCACAATATGACCTAGCAATTGCATACTTGGATATTCATCCCAAAGAAATAAAATTTATGCTTAAACAGAAAATGGTAAACAATTGTTTGAAGCAGCTTTATTTGTAATAGCTAGACCTATTCCAAATGTTCTTCAACATTCGTTTTCACAAACCATAGGAAATACATATAATCAAACACTCTCAACAATAAAAACAAAAAACTTCTCATACATGCAACAATGTAAATAAATCTCCAGAAAATTATGCTTAGTTTAGCAAAATAAGTCTATCCCAAAAGGTTACATATACTGAATAATACCACTTATATAATATTTTTGAAGTGACAAGTTTTTTTTTAAATGGGAGACATCGATGTTTCAAAGAGCTAAGGATAAGAAATAGAGAGGGGCAAAGGAAGATTCACTAGGTTGTAAGATGACGTAAATGAGGCAGCTCTATGGTGAAATTATTTGTTTTGACAGTAAGACGTAAATGAGGCAGCTCTATGGTGAAATTATTTGTTTTGACCGCAAGACGTAAATGAGGCACCTCTATGGTGAAATTATTTATTTTGACTGTGGTAAAAGACAAACAAATCTACACAGGTAAAAAAAATTATACAAAACAAACTACAAAAACACAAAAATTAGTACAAGTAAAACTGGGAAAACCAAAATTAAAACAATGTTTAACAACTATAATAATTACCTTTCAAATAGAAAACATCTGATTGTGATGGCACATACTTAAAATCCCTGAACACTGGATTACTGAGGTAGATTTCCCATCACATTTAGAAAAAATCAAATGTCCTTGGTCCCTGTTATGGTTTGTGTGCATTTGTCCCCCCAAAGCCTCATGCAGTCATTGAGATGTAGTTCTACAGTTCGTGATTAATTCATGGCTGGGAATTACGGGTCTGAGTACTTCTGGGATTATGGGTGTGAGTGCTACACCCACCCTGGGGCAGACAGCCTAAATGCAACACAAGACAGGCAGAGAGACAGACTTGCTCTGTTGCCATTGTTGCTGTTACTCCTCCCTTTTGCTCTTGCTGTTTTGCTGCCTTCTGCCACCATGAACTGCTGCCCTCTGCCATGTGCCACTCTGCCATGGAGCCAGCCAAGTATGGACTGAAACCTCCATTAACTGTGAGCTAAATAAACCTTTCCTTCTTTCATTTTGAGTGTCTGGTATTTGTCCCAGCAACAAGAGAAGAGTAACTGAGACAGTCCCCAAAGCCTGACAGTGATTTATGTCTAGTTCTCTGACTTAGGAACATTTACTGTACTCCAGTTACATTAGCCATCATGTACCTGTCTAAATAAAACTCTATGTTCACAGTAGTTACTCGTAGGGAAACTCTCCAGATATGACTTTCCAAATCTCCCTACATAAAATAGCTTTCCTCCTCTCCATCTAGGACTCTTCTTTAACTTTCTTCTCATAGCACTTATCAATTTCTAAAATAATATCTTTATTTATTTACTATTTATCTACCCTACTAGGATATAAGGACATCCGCTTTGTATCTTATTTGTTAGCACATAGAATATCTGGCATGATGTTTAACCAAGGTAACAAATGCATGAACATTGCAAGTACTTATTATGTACTAGTCACTATATTAAGTGTTTTCTTATGCCCAGAGATTTCTTTAGTTTTCACTACAATCCTGGCAAGATGGTTCTATATCACGCAGTGTTACAGTGATGTTACCATACAAAAGGGAAACAGAAGCTTCAACAAAAACAGAAGTTTCTTTTGACATAATAATCTCAGTAGACTAGATCTGACATGGTACTACCACAGTACTGTGGCCATAGGGGAGTGATGGCAAACCTTTTAGAGACAAGTGTTCAAACCATAACCCAAAACCAACTTACTTATTGAAAAGGACAACACTCCAATTAAATCTGAAAACTTGAGTTTTAGGTTAGAAAAAACAATGGTTTGCCGTAAAAAGAAGCCAAATAACACAAGTCATAAGTCCACCACTACTGCCTTACATTGGTTTTTTTGTTGTTGTTGCTGCTGCTGCTGCTGCTGTTGCTGCCTATCCATGAACAGGGGATATATCTGTATTTTCTTTTTGGACAATACTTCTTTATTTCCAGGAATTGAACTCATGACCCTGCACCTGCTTATTCTACTGAGCTATCTCCCCAGCCCCTGCCCTACATCCTCTTTGCCATACTATACTTCTGTGTTATCCTGAGCATGTAGCTTTTGGCCCAGAGTCTAAAATGCCAGCTCCACATCCTGTCTTTATACACACTTGCCAGACAGAGGAAAGAGAAAAGTTAAAGATGTTCATTCTTTGGCTTAAAGTCATGATCCAACCCTCCTAACCAAGTTCAATCCCATAATAACAGCTGGAACACAGGTACATTAATATATATATATTTTTTTTAAAAAAAGACATAATAGGAAAAAATAAGGTACTGTAACCCTCTACAATGCATCTAAAAATGTACCTTAACTCAGTATACCTACCTTAAATGTTCTATATGCTTTTGTCCAATACTCTGGTTTTCAATCTGTATATATGATAATTAACTTTATAAGCTATTACAATGAATCTGATGCTAAAAAATAAAAACAGTGTGGGAAAGGAAAAAGAAATTGAAATGTTCTGTGCATCTATCAATTCCCTACAGTGAATATAATTATGTAAACACATACTAATAAAAGTCAAAAAGATTATATTATTGTAAACTAAAAGAATGGATATTAGGAAGAGAATTAGCTATCTCCGTCATTAGACACAGTATTTAAATAGTAAAATGGAAGATAAGAAATGTTAATCAAGTTTCCCAAGAAGTGTAAGTTAAAGATTTCAAATCAAATCTGACTCCAAAGACTGAGCTCTTAAATACTATCCTATATTTCCTCCTAATGCTATTAAGTTCTACTGTACTCAGTATTTTACTGCATTAAAAAAGAACTTGTACTTTACAAATTGTGATAACAATTACCTTTACACCACATAGAAAAATTAGTTGTACAGTAAATTCCTTTTTACCTATAGTTCTAAGTTTTCTTGAATGTTAAATTTGTATATTTAGAGGCAATCTTCATATCCAACTCTGAAGAACACACCAGTGTGGAAAAATGGTCATATTACACAAATATACACTAGAAAGGGCTCAAAGAGTATCACAATGAAATGTGGACAAATATTTTTCAAATAAAGTACTTCTGCAAATAGTTGCCAAGTCTTGATCTCTCTTAGCACTTCTACACAAAAATTCCTTCTCTAAATTGAATACTTAAAAAACCTTACAGGAAAAATATAAGGAAAAAAGAAATTACCAAAACAAAATGAATTGTACAATCATTCAAATCAACTATCAATAATCCAGAATTAAGTCAAAAACAAACCTGATTTTAGCCTACTATAAGGCTCATATTCATGCTCCAAGGCGCAAACAATCATTTTCAAAATCCTATGTACTGCACTGCTGTCCAAGCGAAAATCAAGCGGACCTAGAACAAGGGTTTTTGTAGACTTCTCTTGAACTGTTCCCCAATCTTCATTTTTCCCTGAAGAAAAGTCTTGTTGATTTGCAGAACCTTCAGAAAGTCAAAATTTACATTAGTATTTTGAGCATCAATCATATATCAAATCAGATTTTAATATTATGCTTCTCTTTTATCTTTTAAAAAAAAATTTTCCATCAGCTAGATACAAAGAACCTGAAGATATGCATTTTTTTCTATGAAGATGTTACTGACAAAAATAATTGTTTCAAAAACAATGATTCCTGTTATCTAATATTATAACAAGTGGTATAAAACCAAAATGATCATTCTTAACAAAATGATTATCCTATAAAACCTAATGTGCTAAAAACCAGTAATTCTATATACAATGTCACTCTGATGAATGGGAAGGGAAACTTAAAGAGGAACTACATTTTAGTACTAATTTATCTTAGATGGTGCACTGAACATTGTTTTAAGTATACATTTACATGGTGCCTTGAGTGTTTGTTTTATAAAGAACACCAAAATAATAGGTATCACCTGCTTTGAACTTTTTTCCACAATAAGATTACTTCGTGTAGAATTCTAGATCCTTGATCTCTTGACTGCCCACATACTGCAGGACCAGAACTATTTTCTAAAGATAATTTTAGATTTACCCACAGGTGGTTCTCATTACCTATTAAGTATATTTACGGTATTAGAGATTTGGTTTTAAAACATAAATCCATTACTATATGTTGCTAACATACAATATTTTTAATTCTTCAGCCATTTTGTTTATTCAAACAAAAAGTAGAAAGTAGGGTTGAAAAAGTAAAAAAGCAAGGTTGTTACTTTTTGTTTCAAACTAAAAGCACTAAAATTCACAGGATATTTTTGGCTACTCAGAGAAACAAAAAATATAAAATTTTCAAAAATTAAACTACCAGTTTCTGAGAAATACATAAATAATATTTTCTCACTATTTCTGTAAGTATAACTTTGTAATATCTAATGATGATATTCCTCATGGGAGCTGATACATGTACATGGTGCATCTAAATTCTTTTTTTCACCTGCTTCCCCTCTCCTCCCTATATCTGTTGAATCCTTTCCCATTCACAAAATATCTGTTTCCAGCTCTCCATCTTTTATTTTGAACCATATGTTGGGTTTCTCATGTAAGAAAAATGAGGCAATATGTAAGCTTGTATGTTTCTTTCACTTGACGTGGTCTCAAGATACATCCGTCTTTCTACAAATGACTCATTTTATGCTCCTTTATGTCTAAGCAATACTCCATTGTGTAAAACATATTTCTTTATCCATTTATCTACTGATGGACATATAAGGAGCTTCCAAGATTTATCTATTATGAATATTACTGCTATAAACATGGAGATACATCTATCATTATAATTTATCTTTAACTCTTTTAGGAATATACCTACAAGGGAAATAGATGTGTCAAATGTAATTAGTAGTTTTAGTTTTTGAGGAATTGCATACTAATTCCCATACTGATTGTACTAGTCTACATTCCCACCAACAAAAACTGTAAAAAGGTTTCTTTATCACCCCAGAGCATCAACAACACTTGTCATTATTTTATTTTTTGATGACAGTCATTTTTTTCTGGAGTAAGATGAAATCTCAGTAGTTTTAATTTGTATTTCTCTAATCACCAGTAATGTTGGATATTTTTTCATGTATTTATTGAACTTCTGAGAAGTATTTACTTTCTTCAGTTGACATTTTTTTTTTGATTAGGTCTTTTATTGGGGGAGCTAATTTTTTTCAGTTCTTTATGCATTCTAGATATTACTCCCTTGTCTGAAAACTACTAGCAATTTCTTTTCCCCATTTTGTAGGTTGTGTTTTCACTCCACTGCCTATTTCCTTTGCTATGCAGAAGCTATTTAATTAAATATGATCGCCCCCTTGTCTTTGGTTTTACCTCGTTGATCTTCCAGCAGCTCATAATTCTATCTTGTATAAAATATAGCAGAAACACATATACAAATCACAGGGTACCAATAAAATTTTGATAAAATTGCAAGACTGGAGACTGCCCGGGGCTACAAGATCCTGAATAGTCCCAGAGCGCAGGCCTGGTGAAGTGAGTGAGACTGCCCGGGGTCACAGGATCCTGAATAGACCCAGAGCACAGGCTCAGCAAGTGAGTGAGACGACCCAGGGCCCAGGCCTGGCATGTGAGTGAGACCACCCAGGGACCATGGATCTTCATTCGACCCAGAGTGCAGGCCCAGAGGAACCCTTCAGCAGAACTCCCTGCAAAGAGGCTAGACGTAAGACCCACCCAGCTGATTCAGGAGCAGAACATCTTGCCAGAGAGACACAAAGGGTTCAACTCTAACGGCTGCAGCAGAAAGAAGTGGAGCACAGCAACCAGATCCAAACAACACCCACCTGGAAGAATCTGAACTTCGTAAATCCGGACCTGGTGCTAAGATAATAACTCTATCTAAGCTCTACACCAAAGGAGACAGTGGTATACAAAATGACAAACAGAAGGAACAAAATGCAGTCTCAGGCCCTGAGTCCACCCAGTACAATTGCAGAAGACATTAGCACTGAGGAAACTGGAAATCACATACCAGATATCTCTGAAATAATAGCATTGGCAGTAAAGAAACAACTGCAGAAAGGTATAGAAGAAATCAGATCAGAAATAATTTCGGAACTAAAAAATGTGGTGATAACTATAATCAAAGAAGTACTAAGTGCTTCTAAAGAATACACTGATAAAAAAATAGAGCAGAATATAAAAATGATGGAACCCCTGA